>NC_030429.2:24712585-24857585 GCF_001660625.3 Ictalurus punctatus | reverse complement strand
CTTCATCTACCTGTTTACCTGTTTCACCACGCTCCACCTCCTCTCTCTCTCGCTCTCTCTTTCTCTCTCTCTTGGGATGTGCCTTTAGTTAGCCCTGGCTTGATGAGCTCATTTAACTCAGAAGAGAGTCACGGTAATTTTCCTCCAGAGACGGCGACTCCTTTTTGCAGTTCTGAATATTCATGCGCCGCTCTGCCTCCTGCGCTCTCCATGGAAACGCAGCCTGCCAACACGCTTGCATGCCAGGGGAACGAGGAGGATCGTCCGTCTCTGGGTGGGCAAGAATGCCTTGATCTGCTCATTAGGAGGAAAAACTGAAACCGTATGAGATATACACCATAAAGTGACCGGTGAATCCATGACTGTTAGGGATGATGCTGGAAATCACATTAAAACACCGAAACTCCTCGACATACTGTATTTCCTGCAAATGAAGCGAATGAAGAACAGGACATGGCACCATTAGTGAATTCTTGCTATGTATGGGCTGTTGAAAATCAAAGCAACATAACTTTGTTTTTTTTTTTTTTTCACCAGAGCTGTTCCTTATCTTTTTAAGTGTTGCCTAGGAGATGGAAAGCCAGCTGGCTCATAAGAAAGAAAGGGAGACTGAAAAAAATTTGAGTTTCGTTCCTAGTCTCATCAGACCGGACGAGAGACGAGTGAACAAAATATGATGTCAAATTTATAAAGTCGACTACATCTTGGAAATATGTTGCACAAGGACATTTGGCAGGAAACTTTATTGGCTTTTTGCCCTCATCTGTCCTCTAGCAACAGGACCAGCTGTGCTCTGTGATTCAGCTCACATCTCCTGGACTCCCACACACCGACTGTTCATGTGCCCTCGAGCTAAATATTCCCTGTTCAGATCAAATGCATTATAAATGAGAGAGATTTTCATCCAAGGAGCCAAAGGATAGAGGTAAAGGACAGGATTTGGACAGAAGTACTGCTTTACAAGAGGGTCGACAAGTATACACAGTGCTGTTGAATTCCCAATTCTGATTGGTCAGAAGGTGTTGATTTATTTATAATATAATGGTTTAAGATCATGTCAATCGTACAATCAAATTACTTCTATAGATTTTTCTAAATTGATAAAAAAATAAATAAATTCTGTGACCTGTGACATGCAGAAATGTATGATGTTTGCAGGCTTGTGGAGTAACGGAATACATGTAATTACATAATCAGGACACCGAATTATGAATTAGTGAATCAGGATAATGAATTACAGTTACGTCAACAAACAAAGTAACCAGATTACAGGTACATTTTGTAAAAAAAAATAGGAATATTATTAAGATTACAATTTTTTTTCATATAAAACCAAAGAAATGATTCTTTTGACAGAACACAATATAGACAGCTGTTTGATTATAGTTCCGGGTCTCTCTCGCCAGTCGTGGCTCACATGAGCATCTCCTGGTGCATGAGCAAATAAATTTTGCGCAAAGTTAATTTGGTAGAAATGAACACAAATTGAAACGCTTATGTTACGGTGACCTTACGTCCTCTTTTTCCCCTGACATGTCCTCTTTTTTGGACTTTAAAAAAGCGTCTAAATTTTGAGGAAATGTCCGGGTTTCGGCTTTAGTTTCATTATGATGTGTTTATGGTCTAATACTGGATGATGTGTGCGCATTTTTACATTGCTTTAACCCCTCTCTGTAATTCTCGCACACTGATTGGTCGATTATAAAAGACTTGCAGTAACTATTGGCCAAATTCCTGCCTCTCGACTGTTAGCCTCACAGAGAACGCGTGAAGGTGAAGCGCTGTTGTGTACGGCGTCAAACAGTTACTTTACAGCTGTCATTTGCTGCCGTTGTGAGTCGAAACAACACCCATGACCATATAAGGTCATTTTTAATTTCATGTTATTACATTGCTTTGTATTACACCATCATTCAAATGTGTAAATGATGGTAGAAGGTACACTCGTGGCATCTGATATGTTATTTTATTCCATGGACATTCCACAGAATGAAGAAAAAAGATTCAAACCAACTTTATTTATTTACGTTTACATACATGAAATTAAGGGGGGGGGGGGGGGGTGAATGTGCTGAGTGGCAGTTCTCTGAGTGGAAACTTCTTCTTGAAGAGAGAGAGAGAGAGATCAAGTGCAAAAAGACCAGACTGCTTCAAGCTGACGTGGGCTATGGTAACTCCGATAAATACTCTTTACGACCATGGTGAGCAGAACGGTATCTCAGAAAGCATAACACATGATACCTTGATGGAAGATGGCCTTTCATTTCTAAATATTCTGTTATGAATGAAAAAGGAATTAATTCAGCGTACATGGATCGTAAAAACCAAATTTTCAGAAATACATGTGGATGTGGTCTCAGGTAGAAAAGGACTAAAATGTTAACAAGAACTAAATCGGGATGATGTTATGACAGGAGTCTAACATGTACATCTGGCCAATGCATCTCTAACTAAACTTCAGCTGACTGAGAACTACTTCACAGTTTTGACTGACCTTCTTGCCATCCAAACTTTTACTGCTTTCTCTGTATAAATTTTGCCCCATATCTGCCAAAATGATGGATTACGCACAGCCCTAGCTTCCGTGATAATACAAACATACACAAATTCTCCTGACTGGATGTACAGTAGGACATGGGCAGTGCTATTACCTGCAATGAATTATCAAGCGACGATGTCTTATACACGATAAAACGATATGTCTTATCGTTTTTATGTTTCCGCCTAGAAAACCGACAACTATTCAGTATTCAGTATTATATTTTATTTTAATGTGAAGGTTCTCGGGATTATTGTTAGCTATGAGGACAGGAGCTGAGACATCTGGGCTATCGAAGGATCAAAGGAACAAACTAGACATCCCAAAACATTAAATATAACTAGAAATGGATAAAAAAAAAAACGACATGTTGTTCTTACGTAAATGGAAGTCTTTAGTGTAGGCAAATTGCTGTGGGATAAAGGGAGCAAAACACTTTGGGGTGTGCTGTTATAGGAAAATGATCAACTTCAGGGTGGTAACAGTAACTTCGATTCACTTCACTTCACCAGCATTAATTATTTTCCTATTATTAACAGCAAGCCCCGAGGTGTGTTATTGTTTACTGAATAATTGTTTAGTGCTGCATGTACATATTAAATTCTTAAAAAAAAATAAAATAAAATAAAAAAAAATAAAGGTTAAGCATAACAATGAGTAATTTCACCTAGTGGGATGTTATAGAAAGTAGACGAGGGAGTAAAAATAAATAATCTAGGAGTGATCTTAGAAGTAATCTTAGGAGGCAAAAATAATTGAAAAATTTTTTTTTTTTTTAAATGGAGGTGTTTTTCAGCTTTCAGAATGATGCGATTTGTCCATCATGAAATGATCACAGGGTTTACGAGGAGTCATTGTTTCTCATTCCCTATCTCATCATCAATCCCCATCCCCCTCTCAGGCAGATCATTTGGTGATGGTCCAGTCTGACTTTTTTTTTTTTTTTCCCCCTCACAGAATCAGACCCTGTTGTTGGGAACAAAACAAAGTTTAGTTAGAGATGCATTGGCCAGATGTACGTGTTAGACTCCTGTCATAACATCATCCCGATTTAGTTCTTGTTAACATTTTAGTCTGATTCTAACCTGACCATGTTGTAAATAAATCACGTTGCATTCAGTCTGCAAATGGTCTAACACTTTCTTTCCTTCTCTTGTCACGTCTCAGCATTTTCATTAAGGGTCATCCACAGAGTCAGAATGAAGCCGATTTAATCGAATTATTCAATGGAAAGATCCCAGCAGCACATTTTCATACACTGTAGGATTCCACTATAAAAAAAAAAAGAAGAAGAAGAAATCGTCTTTCCATTATTTTTCTCAGCATTTCAAACCAAAGACTCCTGCAGAAATATATATATATATATATATATATATATATATTAGTTTTTGCAGTCACAGAATCATACATTACAGAGAAGCTCTTTTTGCTGCAAGCGCTAATCATAATAAACAGATAATAATGGCACTTTGCAGACTGCAACAAATAAAAATAAAACACTAAGCCTTAAACCAGGATATTATGATGATGATGATAATAATAATAATAATAATAATAATAATAATAATAATAATAATAATTCAGTGTTGGGATGAACCCACCTGTTCGTTGTTATTGTAGCACAGATTGTGAAAACCACTTGGTCCATGTGTCTCCCCGATTCTGGCAACAAACAAAAATTAATAACTCAGCTGAGCGTGATGGCATTCACTTAGCTGATGAATTAATAAAACCCCACTCACTGGCTTTGCAAAGCCATATGTTTTGGCACTCAATCTTCTTGCCAGTCTACGAAAACTCATAAAAGTCAATATAGTAGGCGGAATTGTGACCAACAATGAAGGATGACTAAATACTTGGAAAAAACTCAATTCAATTCAATTAAATTTTATTCATATAGCAGTTTTCAGAATACATCCTCTGACAAAGCAGCTTTAGAGAGATCGGGACGTAGACTTGGATCCGTGATGAACAAGCCAGCGGCGACACTGATGAGGAGGTTTCTGAGAGGATTTTCATCTCGCGTTCATAAATGTTACATTTTTACTGTTAATTCTAGCTAGCTAAGTGCTAATGCTAACTATCCTACCAGGATTTCAGACAGGATTTCTAACTCGCATTTATAAATGTTACAGTTTTCACTGCTAATTCGAGCTAGCTAAGATGAGCTAACCTGACCGGATTTCTGAGAGGATTCCTAACTTCCGTTCAGAAATGCTACAGTTTTCGCTGCTAATTCTAGCTAGCTAACTGCTATTTCTAACTAGCTAACATACTAGACTGACAGGATGTCTGAGAGGATTTCTAATTGACGTTCCTAAACGTTGCCGTTTTCACTGCTAATTCTAGCTAGCTAACGTGAGCAAATCTGAAAGAATTCCCCAGAAGATTTTTAAGTCACCTTCATAAATGTTACGGTTTTCACTGCTAATTCTAGCTAGCTAACCTGACCGTGTTGTGAACAGTATATGTTCACGATGTTACAGTTTTCACTGCTAATTCTAGCTAGCTAACCTGACAGTGTTGTGAACAGTATATGTTCACGATGTTACAGTTTTCACTGCTAATTCTAGATAGCTAACATGAGCTTACATGGCAGGATTCCTGAGAGGATTTTTAAGAAATATTAATGTGTTTCTGATTTTCATCACTAATGGTGGTCAGCTAGCAATCATGAGGTAAACTCAGGTTTTCTGAGATGATTTTTAAATTAGAATGAATATTGGCTATCTCCCCTGCTAATGTTTCTAGTTAGCTAACCGTAAAATGTTTATACAATATATATATATATATATAGTATATATTTATAAATCAAATTTTTTCTCTGGTAGCGCTTTCCTGATATAACTGACCTGGCAAGATGATGCTCAAGTCAGATTTATTTATTTAGTTTTATAAGGTTCAGCGCTAATGCTAGTCAATTAGATTATCCTGGTCAGGCTTGTAGTCCATCTGGACCACATCTCAGAAACACTGGCTGTGAGGCAGGAATACAATCTGGATGGGACACCAGTCTGTCATAGCGTACCTCACACACGCATTTGTACTGTACGTTGGGGGAATTTAGCATAGCCAATCCACCTAATGGCATGTTTTCTGGAGGGTGGGAGGAATGCAGGGAGAACGTCCAACACTACATACAGACGGAAAGCCGAGATTGAACCGAGAGCCCTGGAGCTGTGAGGCGATGATGTGTAAAAATGTGCAAAATCTCGTAGAAAATTAAATGACACATATGAAAAATAATAAACATATGCACTACATGACACACAAGACATGAAACGTCAAAACATGTCTTTTCTTTTTAGTGTAGTTATTAGCTGTCGGTCTAATCTCTCCTTCCTATTTGTCTGTATGTGAGATATTTTAACTGGCCTGTTTTACATCCTTGTGATGACATACAGTATTAATTATCCCATCATCACTCTCTCCAGCGCTGCCAGATTGCAGTGAGGTCCAGAGAAAAGTCCACCGAAGCCCAGATGGTTCTGCAAAACTCCCTCTAAACTTGATGAAGGGCTTCTTTGATTAATCATCATGGCATGAAGAGGCGATTTTGTGCTGACTGCAGTTCGTCCCACAGCTGTCCACTCCTCAGCCTCCACACACGCCCTCAAGCAACTTACTGAGGTCTTAATTATTATTCTTCACGTGGATCTGTTTGTACAACCGCATTCACTTTAAAACCTGACTAAAAACTATGAATGGACAGAGTACAAACTTTTACTGAAAATAATGCATCCTGAAAGTCCGGAACTTTCAAAGGATGTAGTTTCAAAGGATCCCTTCACATGCTGAAATGATAACTTTTTACACAATGTGACATTTTGTTATTATTGTGTGTATAATATCTCAAACACAACAGAAGTTATAGTGTGGTTCTTGTATGATTAACATGATTAATTCATTTTAACGTGTTTTTTTTTTTTTTTTTTTACATTTGATTCATCTTTTTGTTCCACTTGGATGTGATTCGTTTGATTTTAACACTGATTCACTGAATTTTTACAAATGATTGTTTACATTTATTTATTTTGGTGTGATTTTAAAAATGATTCATTTGTTTTTCCCAAAGAATTTTTTTTCACATGATTCATTCATTTATCGCATGATATTTTTTTTTTTTGACACTTTTTATTTTTCAGATGTGATTTAGTATACGTAATTCATTTATTTTAACGTGATTTTTTTTTTCTTATTTTATTCTTTTATTTTACGCGTGATTCATTTATTTTCACATGATTTTTACATACATTTATTCTTTTTCATGTGCGGTAGTATTTTCACTTTTTACACATGATTCACAACTTCAGGGGGTTTTATTTTATTTATTTAAACATTTTCACATGCAGTAAATTTATCACATCATTCACGTATTGTGTTCATATGTGTGTAGTTTCAGGGCATTAAAAAAAAATAAAAAAATTTTAAATGTACGTTCACATATTTGTCCCGTATCTTTCGCAGAATCCCATGCGAGCTGTGTGCTATTTGTCCGTAACTTTTTTGGATGCACAATTATAAAGCAGTAGTAATATTCATTTGAGGCAGGAATGGATTACCATCGACCAAATATTCTCGACCTCATGCCTGGCCTTTATTTCCTCCGCTCTTCGTTTTTCATCCTCCGGCACAGTATGAAGCAAAGGAAGTGTGGCCATCAGTAATTATTATATGCTTGTGTACAACACACACACACACACACACATACTCGTTACATTTATTTATTATTCACAATCATAAGCAGGCACAGAGGCAGGTTGGCTTCCGGACAAATGGGCAAAATGGTCCTTTGAGACGGTGAGAGGCGGCGAGGAGGAAATGATGAAAGGAATGGGGGGAAAAAAACAGGGAGAGGTGCAAAAAATGGTCACATCATGCATCTGACTCTTTTATTTTCTGTTACAGACTAAAATCTCCATAAGTCCATTCTGTCCATTTCACCAAAGAAAGGAAAATAATCATAATAAGTATTCCTTGGTATCAGTCATAAGTAAAGATGAAAAAAAAAAAATATGAGTGAGAGACAAAGGAAAGAACGAATCCAGCTATTCTTATCTGAATGTGAACTGCTGTAATGTGAACCAGTACATCTGTGGATATATTATTATATCACAACGGTGTGCTTCTGGAACATTCCTTTATTCTTCAGCACTTTTAAAAAGCAACATCTTAATTGTTTTCGAAAATTGTGATAAAATGTGTATCGCTTTCGATTCCAATTTTACAATTCACACTCGGTGGCTATAAGAGCAAGTGGGAAATAGGTGTCTCCAATTAAGTGTCTGTTTTCTCTGATTTTCCTCTTATTTCTGAAAATGCTATTCATTTTGATTACAGTATACTGCCAGGTAGCGGCTACACGTCCCTTAACTGGCCTCGATTTAATTTCTAAGCCGTAATCGTATTTATTACAGGGTTTCTTCATATGGATATTTAAAATAAGAGTTATGCTTATCTCCTTCTAGTCATGCACAAAGCCGACTGAATTCAGAAAGAGGTGTTACTTTATTTTATTATACCATACTGTATTATTACTCCACAGTTCTGTTGAATTCTCCAATCAGAAGGTGTTGATTATTTTCCCGTAACAGCAGCTCGGACAGTAATCCAGCCGCAAATCACAGGTTTATATCAGTGCGCTTGTTCTAATACGGTTTATTATCATTTCAATAGTAACAGACACAGAGAGGCACTAAGAAAGAGATTTTAAAACATTCACAAACAAAAATGTGTGATCCTTAGTACGATGATTTCTGTAAGAAGACCTCTATTTATTATTTGTGGAAGGAGTCTCCAGTGTCAGTGTTTTGTAACAGGCAGCCAGTTTTCTGCCATGGTAAAGTCTTCAGGACAGAGGATGGGTTCTCCATAACTATTTCAGACATTTGACTGTCTTGCTGTGATTTTTATCCTGTTTGGATCAATTCCAAAGTCATCTGTGGGTTACAATAACAATTCAATATAAATCCTACATACATCCAATCACTAGTTCTTGACTTGATATTGCGCTAATGAGAATCTCATACGGAATAACGGACGGACAGATGGACAACCTAAAAACATAAATCCTCCACCACCATAATGCCTCAGATTGTTGGTAAATGGCTGTGGTATAAGAATATAACAGTTCAGGACATGCTGTTATAGGGAAAAAAAATCAACTTTGGTGTAGTAACACTAACTTAACTTAATCACACCACCCCAGCGTTGATGATTTGCCTATAACAGCATGCCCTGAGTGCTTCATTCCTTAACTCCATTCTAAAGTATGTCCCTCATTGTGAATTAAAGGGGTCATGTGATGATTTTAAAAGTTCATTATTTTGTTTATTGGGTGTAATAGAATACGTTAACACGCTTTAATGTAAAAAAAAAAAAAAAAAAAAACTACATTCTTTTTCACATACTGTACATTATTGCAGTACCTCTATTCCCAGTCTGTTTGAAACACTCTGTTGATCCCCTCCTTCCAAAAAGCCCAGAGTGCTCTGATTGGCCAGCTGACCCGTTGCATTGTAATTGGACAGAAAACCTCAAGCTTGTGTCGGATATATAACGCCCCTTACCATAATCTCTCGTCGTCGGTTTTACCGTATCAGTATGAGCACCGAGTCTGAAATTTCGGCCGATCAAAAGCAGATCAATCAGAACCAACTTTTTGACAACGTTTCAGTGGGAAGTTTTGGGTTTTTGTTTGTTTATATCTCGCTTACCTTTCAAATACGATGTTATAGTGGTTTAATTTGTCTTCGTCACTGTAACAACTTTATGTCCTGAAGTGACAACATAAAATGCAGTTAAAAAATAAATAAATAAATAATTAAAAATGTAAAAAAAAAAAAAAAAAAAAAAAAAATACCGGATGACAATATTATGCTCATATTTCAAAATTTGATGTAGACGTTTGCAGAAGTAATATCTGGACTTCAATCCAGGCAGGTTTCTGGCAGGTCTGGAGCAGTGTTCTCTGTTAGATAGACAGAATAAATCCCCTTGTGGGACACTATGAGCTTTGTAACTTTGCAGATCTTATACATGCACAGACACATTACACAGGAAAATGAAACCATTAAAAAGCATCACATGACCCCTTTATATCCAGTACAAATGTCGACTGGTGTCTCATGATGATCCTGGTCAAACTTAAAAAAAAAAGTGATATTATACACTATCATAAGGTGTTATGTAATAATTGTGAGATACAAATGTAATGTGGCTTCAATATTATAAGATTTCATGTGGGTGAAGAGCTGTTTTGAGATATAGAGCATCAAAGTTTTGACATTCCAGCTAGCAGAATCAAAGGTTTCTGTAATCTGCATGAACATCCTACACTTAACAAAGCCTACACATCAAGGCTCCTTCACATTTACATAATCAAAATTCTGGAAGTGAATTTTTAAACAGAGACCAAACAGATTTTTTTTTTTTTTGATGACCATAGAGTATCCTATGAGCTCAAATACTGTTTGGTTTTGTAAGGTTTGATCTAAATGTTTCTCATTAAGCAATCCCTAAATCGGAATAAATTAGTACTAACCAACATCTTATGATATAACTCATTAAAGAATAATGTCTATTTATATTATAGTATATTTACATACAGTATATGGTTTTCTGATTAAAAATTAAGATGCAAAATGTTTGACCTCGTCAACGTTGAAAGCATGTCCTATACATGACATTCCTTTAACCGGCATCTCAACCACACAGTTACACACATTTACCATTGTGATTGTAATATATAATGTTCATAAGTGTTCATCCAGCTTTTCACTTTATCTCAAGGGATTACAATGAGTGTTTTTGTTATAATACATCCACAATGGCATGCTATCGCAGCTTTGAAATCGGTATGAAAACCAGACGTCGATATCATCAGCGCTAATCCTCATCCGTCAAGTTACCGAACTAAAATATCAAAAGTTAGTAAAAAAGACAAAGCGCATACCTTGTTTGTGACTTTCCACTCTTGACATTATGGAAGTATAACATCAAAGGCACGCCCCTGTATAGTACAGTATGTATGAGTTGTGTTACAGGGAACCCCGGCTATGAAGACGTGTATGGCTTATTAGATTAACACTGACACTGTATAAATCCGCTATATTAAAACACTCTAAATGTCAGGGTTGTTTTTTTTTATTATTTTAAATGATTATAAAAATCCATGCACTCGTAGGACACCATTGCTGTTTGCGTCGCAATGCATTCTGGGTCGTGACAGTGTCAAATGGTGGCAATGGTCTTGATTCTCCACGTCTTCAGCCCTTTCGATTTGAACCCGAGCGTAACATAAGCGAGGAGGCTAACATAAAAGACATTACTCAAAAGTTACATCAAAGTGAAGATGATCAGAGAGGTGAGGAGGCAAGTGTGGGGCAAAATCCATGGTGTCTGGGTAGAAACTTCACGTCTATACCAGCCGAGAGCATTTGTAGTTCAAGGTAAGTGAATGGATTAAACTATTGGTTTATGATGGAACGTATTCTAATACGAATCTAATTTGAGATACTATCAGCCATCTCGCCGTCATATACTTTATCCTATGTTTAGCCATGTTATGAGCAAATCTATGCAGCTTCTGTGTGTATGAACATACTCATATCTTTGGAAAGCCGAGATTCTTGTGATTCGATTGATATTAACCAATTTGAGGTGCAATCACAATAGCAGCTACAATCGATGTTTCGGTCAGACCACCGATATACAATCAAACGCTTACGAAACAGAGGCAACTCGCTTTCCACTGAACGGAGACCCTAGAGCAGACCCAGGACCCTCTGGAGAGATTATAGCTCACAGTTGGCCTACATCTGGGAACCCCTAGAATGAGTTGAAATGTCTGGAGGATGAATGAACATTTAACAATAAACTAATATTCATTCATGCATGTTCAATAAGCACTTTATTCTGGTCAGGGTTGCAGTGGATCTGGAGCCAATCCCAGGAACACTGGCATGAGAATACACCCTTTATGGGATGCCAGTCCATCATAGGACACCATGCTCACATACATTCACATCATGTTTTTGAGAGGTCTTCTAAGCATATAGTGTGTATGGCATAGTCCATTTTATACATTTACCTTATTGCCTTCATTATGCATAGGAAAAATATCAACATTTAGAAGTTTCTATCTCTGTTTCTGCTCTATTCTGTCAAGCTCTGTTCTATAGGAAGTCTATATCGTGTATTCATCCTGCATGATGCCAGATAGAACCTTACTGAGGTTACAACATGCGGACGTTTCATCAGCACCTTCTCAGGGAGTTTTCCCTCACCACTCTCACCTCTGGATTGTTCAGTAGGAATCTAAATCTACATCCGGATTTCTGTAAAGCTGCTTTGTTGTCCGTAGTTAAAAGCACTAGCTATACAAATACAATCGAATTCACTTTTAGCATACTGCTGCTGAAGATAATGATGCACAGGGTGACAGCAAAACATTTCCCCTCTAAATTGTACTTAAAAATAAACAGATGTAAAACCCGTATAGTGCTCTTAAAGATGTTTACGGCAGAATGTTGAATATAAGGGGTAATAACAACTGTGGGTCGGATACAGCTACTTCTCCTGCTCCTCTAAAAAAAAAAGCACCATTGTTTTTTTTGTTTTTTTAGTCACTGCCCCCAACCTTTAAAGTCAAGATAAAGAAATGTCAACATTGACATCAATGTAACAGTGACATTCCTAGTGGAAAGGAAAGCCGTATGTGTGTGTTATTACCGAATGTCTGTGCTTTTATTTTTTATTTTTTTATCAGTCCACCATGCATGTTTTATCACAGAGTGAGGCACGAGCTTCAGAAGTCTTTCTGATGTGCCATAGTGGAACCATGAATCCAAACTTGAAGATGAAACTGAATGGGGACAGATAAATGTCACGCACTAATACATCGATTTGATAATAACAGTATTACTGTGTTATTCGAGGATGATCTTTTCATCTGGTTGTTTCATGGCTTTTTGTGTGTGTGTGTGTGTGTGTGGTTTTTAGGCAAACATCTAGTGCAGTACCAGTATTGTTATTGTATGAGGATCCACCTCTAACATCAAGTGCAGTACCAGTATTGTTATTGTATGAGGATCCACCTCGGTCCTCATAAAGCTGCGACTGAAGTGGTTAGTGACTCCACCTGCAATGTGTATCCCACAACCCCATGCTAGCACTTTAATTCAAAATGCCTATATATATATATATATATATATATATATATATATATATATATATATATATATATATATATATATATATATATATATATATATATAAGCATAGGGGGCGGGTTATTTTAAATACACCCCCCCCCCCCAACCCCCTTTTCTCTCAATTTGCCAATTCCCTCAATTCTCCACTGTCACCTAAAAGCTACCAACCAGGAAGGGTGAAGACTAGCATGTGTTTCCTACATGAAGCTCAGCTTCTGCAACTTTCTGAAACACGCTCCACTGTATTCCACATACGTGAGCTCACAGATGAGCAGTTAGTGACTGACAAGAGACTGCTCCCACCTAGAAAGCATGGCCAATTTTGCTCTCTAGGACTGGATGGATGACTGCGGCATTGGTGGGACATGAATTGTGGATTTCCAGACATTAGATTTTTAATCAATTTAATGAACAAATAGTGTATTTAGAAAACAGCTCTAAATGTGCAATCTAATCTTGTTTACATTAAATAAGCTGTTCCTGACCAGATCATTGTTTATCAATTTGTTGTCTTGGTAACAAGTCTGAAACCAGCTTTGAAGGTCAGACAAATCCACCAATCGTGTCAAATCGCCAACAAACAAACCCTGTTAACTTAGTAATCCACGTACAAATAACAAATCCTGTTCGGTTTCTTATTTGCTTTTTATTTTATTTTATTTTATTTAATGAGAAGTAAACAGACTTTGTCTGTTGAACTTAGTTCTCATTCACCGTGTAAGGTTCAGATTCATGGTGTGCAGTTGGAGCCCACATTAATTTCCCACCTCCACCTTTCTAATGCAGATCAGCGGGAAACCATTTGAATATGCAGCTAATTAACAAATGTAGATGGAAGAAAGTGCATACATGCAGTAAAAAGCACTCTATATGATAATAAGTTACATTTGTTGTCAGCACATTACACACTGAAGCAATCCTGAGGCGTGCTGTTGTTTCGGTGAGATAAACTCAAAGGTGGAATGAGGACTTCCTTCTAAAGCTGATTTCGGTTTACGTCTCAGATCCTAAATTAGTAACCAGAGTTGCTAAACGCACCCGAATTGTTCACTCGAGTAAAAGAGCGATTACTTTGTCTAAATAATAACTTTGGTAAAAGTTAACTCTTAAATGTATTGAAGCAGGAAAGGAAACTACAGTTCAAGAAAGAGTCACAAAAGAACGAAATCAAACAGTGATTTTAGTTCCTTCAGATACCATATTTCATCAATAATGATACTGTACTGACAACTTAATATCAATCAATCAGGGACCTCATTGAACATGTTATTTAGGTCTGTTGATGTTTTTCCGATTTAAATAGTGGCCATATAAAGTGTGCATGTGAGTATTCGTGCACTAGGATAATTCTTTATAACATTAGCGTCTTGCAAACTTTGGATCAATCAGGGTTGCAATGCAGAAAAAAAAAAGCATTTAATGTTTTGTTTTCATCCTGTTGGGATACCTGCTTGGCGATAATTGATAGCGGTTAATCATCGAGAACTACATTCTGGAAATTTTTCACTCAACTTGTGATGTCAGGGGACGTTTTTTTTTTCTTCTTGCCTAGCCAGCATTTGCTCCCAGTGATGAACTAGCGGTGAGTTTTATGTTTAAGTTGTTTCATCAGGTTCCGTGTATTGTATTAAGATACTGTAGTTCCTCCTCTTTATATTTTCACAGAGCACAATTGGTTTGGTTGGAATCATTAATCGCATGTCATTTTGTGTCGTCGGTTCTTTAGCGTGACAATGTGCACTAGGATTATGTCGCGCATAATCATGTGGTATTGGATGTTGGTATTGGAGCGTTTTTACAAGTATGAGCAAATGAGCAATTCATCGAGTCAGTACCTGATACCAGGATTGGTATCAATACAGAATACAAAGTATATGCAGCAGGTTAGAGTGATTGGTCTTGTCTTGCTGTCTCATCTGTTAAAGTTCTCATTGTTAGGAATTTAGATCAAGTCTTTGAAGCCTCCTGATGCTAAAATGTCACCGTATTGTTTTATAAACTATCCATCCAGACATTTTCCCATTACCGCATATCCTACACAGGGTTGCAAGGAGCCTGGGGCCTATCCCAGGGAACTCGGGGTACAAGTTTGGGCACACCCTGGACAGGGTGTCAACCCATAACAGGGCACAATCACACTATACACAATTTTGAAATGCCAATCAGCCTACAGGGCATGTTTTTGGACCGGGGAAGGAAACTGGAGTAGCCAGAGGAAACCCCCAAAACTCACAAGAATGCGCAAGCTACACACACAGGGGGAGGTGGGATTCGAACCCTCAACCCCGGAGGTTTTATGAAGCTCATAAAAATGTATTAATTAGATTATTTATTTATTAATTTATTTATTAATCACTACTATTACTACTACTACTACTAATAATAATAATAATAATAATAATAATGATAACAATAATAAAAACTCAAAGGTATCTATTTACACATATCTTTTTCTTGTTCTCTGTGATTGTGGAAAAACACCGGCAAGATCATGCCGACTCTGAGAGAATTCTTTAATCGGCCCACCGGATTGTCTCATCTCTAGTGTAATTCACAAGGTACTGGCGTTTACTTAGCGAGGTGAATAAGTGTAGGAAATGGTCTCAGGGGATTCCTGTTCACTGGGAAAGTCTGATTGTACACACGTCTGCTCTTGGCACAAGGAATCAAAGCAGTCTATAAGGCCAGTGTGTTGGAGGATATACATTGTATTGGATTCTATTGTTACTCAGAGGATGTCTGCAAGTAGCAATGTACCGATCACTGCTGTTGATTTTTTTTTTTTTTTTGTATAGTTATGCTAATACAGTGAATGAGTAAGTAAGTAAGTAAGTAAAATGTATTTGTATAGCACGTTTCACACAGCAACGCTGACCAAAGTTCTGAACAGAGTACAGAAAGTAAAATAGAAACAGAATCAGACCCAATAAAAGCAGATAATAGAAAAAAATCAATAAAAAATTTGTTTAAACGATTAAAAATTTGATCAAAAAGCCTGGTAGAAGAGATATGTTTTAAGCCTATTTTTAAAAGTGGTAATAGAAGGTGCAAGGCGGATGTCCAGTGGCGGTTGATTCCATAGACGGGGGGCAGCAACAGCAAGAGCTCTATCCCCCTTTGTTTTTAACCAGGAACGAGGGACATGCAAAAGAAACCTATCAGAAGATCTTAGACATCTGTTTGATGAATGTGGTTTAAGAAGATCCACAAGATACGAAGGAGCTTGATTATTAAGAGTTTTAAAAACAAACATCAGAACCTTAAACTGAATCCTAAATCGGACCGGGAGCCGGTGAAGCGATGCTAAAATCGGGGTGACACGATCAAACTTCTTTGCCCTGGTCAACAGCCTTGCAGCTGCATTCTGAACCATCTGAAGACGAGCCAGAGATGACTGAGGAAGACCCAAGTATAATGAATCACAGCAATCTAAGCGAGAAGTAACAAAAGCATGAATAACCTTCTCCAAATCCTGGAAAGACAAAAATGTTTTGAGTTTCGAAATAATCCGTAGTTGATAAAAACTAGTCTTAATGACCGAATGTATCCGCTTGGTTAAGCATAATTCTGAGTCCAGGATGAAGCCAAGGTTCCGAACCTGGGAAGAAATTGAGGGAAAGTGTTTATGGAGCTCGTTAATGAGACCATCTCTCAATCTCAGGGGGCCAAAAACAATTATTTCAGTTTGGTTTTCATTAAAGAAGTGGACACAGATGAAGTTCCAGTATAATGGATTTTCAAAGAAGGATCCTACAGAAGCCAGAACTACAGTATGCTTATTATTTGACTTGCGTACTTTAATAAAACTGCTACTGTTTTCATACTGGGAACATTCCTTGTATTCAGAGTCTGGTTATGCACCTGAAGCAGATTGTTTTGGGTTCTACATTCAGATTACTTCAATCGACTGTTCACAGCTCTGATGTTGCCAGATGTTTCCTGTGTGGAAACAAAGAGACAGGGCTTGTCAATAGCATCTAGACCACCACCTTTAAACACAAGTAGTTGCCTTTACGCTTGAAAAAATATGTCAATATTGTGGTTACATCAAACTCTTAGCACTGGTCTTAATCCTGCTTGTCACGAGCCAATATCAAGAAGAAAAATCCATGGTAAGCTTTGACCTCAGTTTTAGACAAATATCGCCCCATGTGTGTAACACGATCAAGTCTGTTACGTCTGAGGTTTGAATACTGAGCATTTTCACTATTAACTCCTCACTATGCGCACACGTCTAAACTCAGTATGGACGTGAGTGTATAAAAGTTAGTTAAATGTATATATGACATACTAGTTTTGTTCAAATAATGTAGTAGAGATGTGGGTGTGGTCAAATGATGTTGGTGTACAACACAACCTACGGAGTGAAGGATTGATAGATGGATGTACATTGTGTGCTTGTGGCATTAATGCTTAATGTAGGTGCTGGAAGGTGCTGCAAATAAGTTGCATGTGATAATTTATTTATTTTTTCCGTGAGACTGGCTGACTGTACTTGTGCCCGATGCTCCCTGGGATTGGCTCTAGGTTCCCCCGCGACCCTGAAGAAGGAGTAAGCGGTAGAAGATGGATGGATGGCTGACTGTATAATTCAGTCACTGTTATTGTTAAAGAAGGTGTTACTCAGGGTTAAGGGCTAGGCCTTGACCTGGAACTCCATCTGCACCCCAGACCTTCCTGTCTAACATCAGTGCCTGCCCTCACTGCTCTTCATTCTGAATGGACAAATCCACACAGCCATGCCTGAAAATCTAGTAGAAAGCCTACTCAGAAGAGCGGAGGTTATTATAACAGGAAATGGGAAGTAAATCAATTGTCCACATACAGAACTGTGCAACCATTTAGGCACCGTATTGATTTTTTTTTTTTTAGTACAAACTTTGATAACTTTGATGACTTTTACATTATGAAGTCAGTACAAAAACCATTTTAGATTCCCATACATTAGTTTTCTAGCACAAAATGAAATGTTACAGAAAAATGTTTGTATGTCATTAAAGAAAGCAGCGTATTACATAAGAGACCACTTTTCAGACAAAAAAAACACAAAACACAATGAAGGCTGCTGGGTTTCGCTGCAAAAATAAGAAGCGAGTGCAATAGACAAAATCTCCAGAAGAACCGTGGCTGGTTCTGCAAGATGCTCAATAAACCTTACCAGAGAAGCTCCTTATAAAACTGCGCACATTGTACCAGAGACTACTATTTTTATTTATTTTTTTATCGACTATGTTTCATTTATTACAGTTTACTGCTCTTTATGGTATTTTTTTTTTAATGTAGAAACATTTAATTTCATTATTTTGAAGGAATCTTTGCTCTACAGCATTTCTTTGCATGTGCCTAAAACTTTTGCACCGTACTGTACTTTTGGTCAAATAAGAGCAGTGGGGCAGTGGTGAGGCAGTGGGGCAGTGGTGAGGCAGTGGGGCAGTGGTGAGGCAGTAGTGAGTGAGGCAGTGGTGAGTGGGGCAGTGGTGAGACAGTGGAGCAGTGGTGAGGCAGTAGTGAGTGAGGCAGTGGTGAGTGGGGCAGTGGTGAGACAGTGGGGCAGTGGTGAGGCAGTAGTGAGTGAGGCAGTGGTGAGTGAGGCAGTGGTGAGTGGGGCAGTGGTGAGACAGTGGTGAGGCAGCGGTGAGTGGGGCAGTTGTGAGACAGTGGGGCAGTGGTGAGGCAGTGGTGAGTGGGGCAGTGGTGAGACAGTGGGGCAGTGGTGAGGCAGTGGTGAGGCAGTGGTGAGTGAGGCAGCGGTGAATGGAGCAGTGGTGAGGCAGTGGTGAGTGGGGCAGTGGTGAGGCAGTGGTGAGTGGGGCAGTGGTGAGTGGGGCAGTGGTGAGTGGGGCAGTGGTGAGACAGTGGGGCAGTGGTGAGGCAGTGGTGAGACAGTGGTGAGTGAGGCAGCGGTGAATGGAGCAGTGGTGAGGCAGTGGTGAGTGGGGCAGTGGTGAGGCAGTGTTGAGGCAGTGGTGAGTGGGGCAGTGGTGAGTGGGGCAGTGGTGAGACAGTGGGGCAGTGAGAGGCAGTGGTGAGGCAGTGGTGAGTGAGGCAGCGGTGAATAGAGCAGTGGTGAGGCAGTGGTTAGTGGGGCAGTGGTGAGTGGGGCAGTGGTGAGACAGTGGGGCAGTGGTGAGGCAGTGGTGAGGCAGTGGTGAGTGAGGTAGCGGTGAATAGAGCAGTGGTGAGGCAGTGGTGAGTGGGGCAGTGGTGAGGCAGTGTTGAGGCAGTGGTGAGTGGGGCAGTGGTGAGTGGGGCAGTGGTGAGTGGGGCAGTGGTGAGGCAGTGGGGCAGTGTTGATGCAGTGTTGAGGCAGTGGTGAGGCAGTAGTTAAAGTAGTAGTTAAAGTAGTTAAAGGCTCTGGGTTACTGATCAGAAGGTCAGGAGTTCAAGCCCCAGCACTGCCAAGCTACCACTGTTGGGCCCTTGAGGAAGGCCCTTAACCTTCAACTGCTCAGTCGTGTAAATGAGATAAATGTAAGTCGCTCTGGATACAATGCCGTAAATGTAAATGATGTAAATATAGTGTAACAGGGTAGTGGGATGAAGTTGTGTTACTGTTACCACCCTGAAGTTTATTATTTTCTAATAACAGCATGTCCTGAAGTGTTTTATTCCTCTTACATCGCTTTGCAATCATCAAATTGCCAACATCATGTGTTTTATCCATGTATTCAGTTTAATGTTGTGGAACATCAGTGAGACAAGTTAATTCATGTATTACATGATAGACATAAATATACATAAAATAAGACAAAAATGTAACGACTGCTACAAAGCACTGACACCGGAGACTCCTTCCAAAAATGTCAAATAAATGTCTCCTTACAGAACACTTAACATCAGTGATTATACTTTTTTGTTTGTTTTGTTAAAGAACATATGATGCTTTTATTTGTATTTTTATTTAACACGTATGGACTGTCCATCTGCAAATTCACTGTTACTATGGAAATGATAACCTATTAGAATGAGCTGTGATTTTTCAGCTGCACTACTGTCAGAACTGCTGTTCTAGAAATTTTTATCAGGTTCTCTTCAAAACTAAAAGCCAAGGTGATGGCAGTGAAGGAACCTGTCAGTGTCATGTGTTGGATCACAAATGATGGCTGTAGCCATTCATTCAGTGATCCTCTCAGTGTTCACCCAAGTTACAAGAGGAACATTCTTAGCTTTTCCTCTGTCTGAGCCTCCCTCTCTCTCTCTCTCTCTCTGTCTCTCCCTCTCTCTCTCTCCCTCCCTCCCTCTCTCTCTCTCTCTTTAAAGCAATCTCTGAGTCTAATTCATCTTCTTGTCAGCTCAATCCTGCACTAACCCCAATACTCATAAAGTGCCTCCCTGACATCTCTGCCCCATCTGTCATTTCATTAATGTGTCACTTGTCCCTGGAAATGTTCCTTCTGCTCTTGAAGTCGAAACTTTCACCCCCATTCTTAAGAAATCTTCCACAGTCCCTGCTTCACTGGGCATTTATCGGCATCTCATTCTCTGCTGTAGCTGAAGTATGCGGGATCTCCCTTTGTCTGAGGACTCCTCTCATTCCTTCATTCATCTTTAGTAAGTGATTTATCCTGTTCAGGTCATACCCGAATCCGGAGTCTATCCCCATAACACTGGGCACAAGGCAACAGAAATCACTCTGGCTGGGATGCCAGTCCATCCCAATCCTGCCATGTGATATTCATCTTCCCTGCACTTTATCAGCTACCAACTACCAGATCTTTATCTTTATGTTATTCCAACCAGCGTCTCAATTTCCGTTCTGCCCGTCATAGCCAGACTTAATGCTAGCACTGAGCAACATCTACCACTTTCTCGTTGCCAAGAACAAAATTGTGTATGTATAATATCACAGTGTTGCACACGAACTCCGGATTTCTTTAACAAAACACATCAAAATTAATCAAACTGTTTGGCCAGTTCCCTCTTCATTAGCATTCCTGATAAAACGTCACACAGTTGTTAACCCTATAATGCCAAACGTATCATATTTTATACATAAATTTCTGAGGCCTCTACTTCGTCAACATCATCAAATCGTCCTGAAAAACCCGTTGCATACAATTTGCTGCATGTTTTCTGCTCCCAGTTGGTTAATCTGAGCTCTTCAGGAAGTAGAGGCATACGGATATTAAATCTAATATGGCCGCCTTCATGTTGTGAGCCTTCACGTGTGTTTTCGTTTGGAAATCTTTGCTGATTTTGAAAAAGTAACAGTAGGGAAAACCAGTTTCCTGTTTCATATACTGATATTTCATAATGATTATTTACTGCAGTGAAGGAAATAAGTATTACTTAAAATGTTGTTATTTATTTTTGTATTAAAATCATGTTGAAAATGTATCAAATGTGATACCACGGGTATAAAAGATAATTGATTAACCCCTGTGAGCGTGAAACATAATCAGCTCACGCTTGAAGAGAACATATAAAGAGAAAACGTAGATGCTAGCCATACGTAAACAATATATTTTACGGGTGATGTCAGGACAGAACACCACAGCTCATCGCTGAATTGCTTGCCATTGACTTTTTGCTGAAACTACATGATCATATATTCATTAGTTAGCCTGCATTCATTCACTTAACTAGCTAACTAGCTAACTAGCTTGCCATACATTGTTACATTATGTTAGTTATAACATTTTAATCTAATCGTTTAGGTGACTGGGCGGAACATTGGTGTGCGCACTTTCCTGAGAGCCTAGAAAATGAATTTTAAGTTCATCTGTCCACCTCTTATTGTATTGAAATATTAGAGTGCAGAGCATCTGGAGATACCATGTTCATGAAAAAAAGCTCGTTTTGATTCATGCAGAGTGTGTGCGTACTTAAAAATGCATAAAGGTGTCATTATTTTTTTATATTTATTATAATATACTCTAATTTAACTTTGTAAATAACATGTCTTTCTGTTTGCGGCTCGCCATAAATGTATTCATTGTATTGTTTACACGCAACACATTCATTTTTAATGAGGTGGACTGAAGGTATATGTCTTCAGAGACATCAGGATTTTGAAAAGAAAAGCCTTCAGACAGAGCTCTCTCTGCTTACTAACATCTCTCCAAGCTCCTGAGTGTGAACTGTTTTTGGAAGTGCCCATGCCAGTGTGGTTTTATGGGGTGTGCAGCAGTGTGCATTTCTTGTGAAAGTGAAGTTTGTTTGGTCTGCAGTGTGTAAGTTGACTCCAGGTGGGGAAGCCGTCACTGTGAGAAAACAAGGTTCAGAAATACTGGCTTAAAGGTAAACACTACAGTGTGTTTGGACAGCAGGAAAGATGTGCTTTGGAGAAAACTTTGCTTTTTGCAGACCACTTCAGCAAAGCACACACACACACACACACACACACACACACACACATACACACACATGCCATTAAAAATGTTTTAAGGCTACAAAATGACTGTAATAGGCTGGATACTAGTCCTTAGAAATAAATGCATCTAGTTTCGTGTTGTGATGTTGCAGTGTGTTGGAGTACTGATGTATTCTGATGTACTTTCTATCATTTCACTATCAAAATATTTAATTTCACTAAAATTACTGGATTTGCAAATTCACTGCTTAAAATGGAAAATATTATAGAAAGTATGATGAAGTAAGATCTTTAATGAATACACAATTGTATAAGAGAAATAAACCACTTTGGGGTGTGCCGTTAAAGGAAAATAATGAGTGGAATTATAAGAAACAAGATGCCAGCAACAACTCGGAAGGATATTTAGACATCCACAGCTCAGATGGGAGAAGGTGTTACAGCTCAAATGGACAACCGCAGCCTGCATTCGCCACGATGTAAGACTGGCAAGGAATATGAAATCCCATTTGGAGTTTGCCAAAAGACATGGTGGAGACTCAGCAAACAGAGATGGTTCACTGGTCTGATGAGAACAAATATTAACTTTGTGGCTTTGGCACATAGTGTTATATTTGGCAGAAACCTAAAGAGTATTGCCCTGAGAACAAAATCCCCACAGTGAGCTATGGTGGTGGTGGTGGTAGTGTCATGCTGTGGGGATGCTTTTTATCAGCAAGGAGTGGGAAACTGGTCAGGGTTGAGGGCATGATGGATGGAGTGAAAAACAGGGTAATCCCAGTAGAAAACAATGTGCGACACACCTGACATTGGGGTAGCGCATCACCTTTCAACAGGACAACGACACTGCAATGGTTCAAACAAAAGAATCCAAATGTATTAGAAGGGCCCAGGCAAAGTCCAGACTTCAGATCAGAGAATCTGCGTCAAGACGTGAAAATCGCAGATCATCAAAGGGATCGATCCAAATTGACGGAAATTGAGTAATTATGCCGAGAACAATCCCAGACATTTCCCAGTTGTAGTCGCAACCATCTGTGTTTCAACCAAGTATCAACGCAGGGGGGTGAATACTTATATAACCAACAAATATCTCCAAAAAAATTGTTTAGTGTCATAATAATAATAATAATAATAATAATAATAATAATAATAATGATAATAAAAACGAACAGGTTTTTTTAGACATAATGTGTGAATAAACTGGGGAAAAAAAATCCCACTTCAGTCTCTTTCAATTCCAGGTTGTAAGAATACAGAATGTGTGAAAGTTCAATGGGGGTGAGTACTTATTCAAGCTTTAAATTATGTTATTATTAAACATGTGGGACTGTGGGATGGGTGTGGCATCTGAACATTCTGTCAGTCTGTACACTATGAATGAAGTAGTTACTTTTAAAGCAGCTGCATTTACACAATAAGTGCGTTGGTGTCTTTCAGTGGATGAAACCTTTCAATGCAATTTCCTCCATTTTCACTTCGGCGGGTTAACAAGCATTAAAACCAACTATGTGTGGTTGAGAGAAAAAAAAGAGAAACAAATGGCAGTTCAGGAAGGTCTACAGTTTCCAGAAACTTCAAGTAGGAGAAAATGTCAAACTTTCACCATGTGAAGGGTTTTCCCAGGCTGCCATTCACATGTATCCTTTGTAATATGCTGCCAATATCTATCACTGCTGAGCCTTTTTCTGACTGTCCTGTGTTCCTCTGTACTTGCACCAGCAATGATGTTTCACCCAGAGTGCTCACTCGTGGTCATTCTTACCTTGAGTTATTGAGATACCTCAAACACTTCAATCCTATAGATTAAGATTAAGAAAAGACATGTAGCATTAGTCCCACTGGTCACTGTCATATATCAAGGAAATGCTGGACTTCAGTTCCCATCAGCCACTGCACTGCACTACATGTCACATGATCACCTGCACCTGTTTCACGTTTGTTAATGAGCATACTTGTGTATATATAGCCATTGTCTGCACTGTTTCTCTATCTTTCGTTTGTCTTAGACCACCGTGTTCCATGTTACCATGTTTCTTGATCTTGTTAGTTTATGTTTAGTTTTGCCACAGTATTATGCCAAGTTGTCTTAGTGCCTTTGTTTTGTTGTTCGTTTAATAAACCATTTGAAATTCTGCGATTGCTTCCAAACTCCAACCTTGAAACATGATAGAACGAAAGACCTACAATCGGAATCAGCAGATCGCCAGGATGGATAACTGGGGCGTCAGGATACAACCAATGTTCATAGAGTACTTTGCTACGTTACGCCAACAGGCGGAGGACTACCAAGCTGCGCTATGAAAGCAGCAGGTCGCCAGGAATTATCTGGGCTTCAACTTACCGCCAATGTTCACGGAGGACTACGTCACGCCACGCCAAAGGGGAGGAGGAGTCCGGGTACAAGGGGGAGTCTGTTGTCGGGGCTAGTACCATCTCCCACCCTCCCTCCCCTATTCTAGTTCAGCAAACGGAGTCAGCGGAGAACAAAAGTTAGCCTCCCTGCTTGTTTGAGGACGCTGCTCAGCTTTTCGGTTCAGCTGAGGACACTGCTCAGTCACCCAGGTTGGCTGAAGACGTTGCTCCGTGTCCTGACATACCCAAGTACTCCCCTCTGTTCAACAACCCCGCACTCAACGCCGCTGTGCTTGCCAGTTCAGCTGAGGACGTCGCTCTGCCTTCCTGCTCGGCTGAGGACGTCGCTCTGCCTTCCTGCTCGGCTGAGGACGTCGCTCTGCCTTCCTGCTCGGCTGAGGACGTCGCTCTGCCTTCCTGCTCGGCTGAGGACGTCCCTCTGCCTTCGTGCTCGGCTGAGGACGTCGCTCTGCCTTCGTGCTCGGCTGAGGACGTCGCTCTGCCTTCGTGCTCGGCTGAGGACGTCGCTCTGCCTTCGTGCTCGGCTGAGGACGTCGCTCTGCCTTCGTGCTCGGCTGAGGACGTCGCTCTGCCTTCCTGCTCGGCTGAGGACGTCGCTCTGCCTTCCTGCTCGGCTGAGGACGTCGCTCTGCCTTCCTGCTCGGCTGAGGACGTCGCTCTGCCTTCCTGCTCGGCTGAGGACGTCGCTCTGCCTTCCTGCTCGGCTGAGGACGTCGCTCTGCCTTCCTGCTCGGCTGAGGACGTCGCTCTGCCTTCCTGCTCGGCTGAGGACGTCGCTCTGCCTTCCTGCTCGGCTGAGGACGTCGCTCTGCCTTCGTGCTCGGCTGAGGACGTCCCTCTGCCTTCGTGCTCGGTTGAGGACGTCCCTCTGCCTTCGTGCTCGGCTGAGGACGTCGCTCTGCCTTCGTGCTCGGCTGAGGACGTCGCTCTGCCTCTATGTTCCGCTGAAAACTTCGTTCCTTTTCTTTGCTACACGCAGTATATCACTCCCCCTTCCTGCCCCACGGAGGACATCGTTCCCCCCTCATGCTCCACAGAGTGCATCGTTCCTCTCCCTGGCCTAGCGGAGAACCTCGCTCCTCTCCCTGGCCTCGCGGAGAACCTCGCTCCTCTCCCTGGCCTCGCGGAGAACCTCGCTCCTCTCCCTGGCCTCGTGGAGAACCTCGCTCCCCTCTATGGCCTCGCGGAAATCTTTGAGCTTCCCTTGGGCCTCGCGGAGAACATCGCTCCCCTCTCCTTTCTTGCAGAGGAAGTTGTCCCACTGTCCTGCCATGCAGACGTCATTCTGAGCTCCAGCCCCGCTGAGGACAGCGCTCTGAGCTCCAGCCCCACTGAGGACAGCGCTCTGAGCTCCAGCCCCGCTGAGGATGTTGCTCTGCTTACCTGTTCTGCTGAGGATTTCGCTTTGCTTATCTCTTACACTGAGGATGTGGCGCTGCTTTCTTGCTCCGCTGTGGAGGCCGCTCAGTCTCCTGGCTCTTCTGGGGACATTTTGCCCAAGTAATGATCAGTGTTTCGCATTACCACCTGATCATTACCAAGCCTTCATTCTGTGTTTGTTGTTCAACTCAATTCACTTCAATTTTATTTGTACAGCGCTTTTTACAATAGACATTGTCTCAAAGCAGCTTTACAGAAATATATAAACAGGGTATGCAGATATTAAAAGTGCAAATTTATCCCAATTGAGCAAGCCGGTGGCGACGGTGGCAAGAAAAAACTCCCTAAGATGTTAAGAAGAAGAAACCTTGAGAGGAACCCGACTCAGAAGGGAACCCATCCTCATCTGGGTAACAACAGATAGTGTGAAAAAGTTCATTATGGTTTTATATGAAGTCTGTTTGGCCTTAGAATCAGCCGTAGTCCCAGCAGTCTGGAATTGGAGTAGATGAGAGCTCCATCCAGAGGTAGGACATCCAAAATGGATCAGGCAGGTCCGGAGAGCAGAGAGGATCAGGATCTCTAGTATCTCCATAAAATCGTGTGTTGTTCAACAGAAGGATAGAGGGAGAGAAAAGATTATTAGGACTGTGCTTAGCGAAACAAAGTCTACTCAATATAGGCTTGAGTAAACAAATACGTTTTAAGCCTAGACTTAAACACTGAGACTGTGTCTGAGTCCCGAACACTAATTGGAAGACTAATTGTTGTTCTGTTTTTTTTTTTGTTTTTTTTTTAACTTCTCGCTTGTTTATATATACACATGTTTTTACCTCACCTAGTTTATACTGTTTGTATATCACCTGACCTCTGCCTATTTCTGGAGTTTGATTTTGGATCACATTTTGGATTTGTCCACCTGCCTCTCCCTAGATAAAGCTATTACTGCATTTGCATCCATCTGCCTTTCATGACACTTAAATTTTTACATTCTTCATATGCAAAATTTATACATCAGACGTACAGTTTTATGCCTCATGTTTTACACAATTCATTTATTTTCATGTGCAATGTTTTAACCAATTATTATTCCAAGTTTTTTAGTAGAAACATTTATCTTAGCGTGTATATTGAAACACAGTGAAATTCTTTGCTTTACATATCACAGACTGTTTAGAAGTTGGGGCGAGAGTGCAGGTTCATGCCATGTTGGGACAATGATACAGCACCTCAAGGGTCCAGCAGTGCTGGGGCTTGAACCCCTGACCTTCCGATTAGTCGTCTCTCCAGAGTCTTAACTGGTTAGCCACCGGTGTAATTTTTACACATGATTCATGAATTTTCACATGCGGTATGACTTTTTTTTATTATTATTTCTACATGATTCATTTCTTTTTACATGTGATATTTTATACATGATTCATTTTCCACATGTGATTGTCATGTATTTTGAATGACATCACATAGGTTTACAATTTCCGGGCATAACATGTTGAAACGCACGTTCGCATATTTTTGACGTGTGATCAAAATATTTCAAACATAATCACATGAATTTGTTGTGATTTTTTTATTTTTTATTTTTTTTGTAAGGGCAGTGCTCCAAATACACCAGAAGTCTGTTCAGCAGGAAGCATAAATCACTCTTTACTCCTTCACAATTAACCTAAGACACAGAAACGTCCTGAAACGTGCCAGTCAGTCATCCTCCACCGCCTGAGTAGAAGCAGCATGCCACTGCTGTATCCTGAGTGATTTGTTTTTTTAGGGGAGTGTGGAAGAGAAGTGGGTTATTCATAGCATCCTCTGATTCTGAGCTCATGCTGGCGCATGGGAGAGAGTTTATGCACAGTTTATAGACCTCAGCATGAAAAGCTCTCCATTCCTTCCTCTCTCTTACTGTTTTTCTCCTGGCACTAATCTTCTGTGTTCATGGTGTTAATAGTAAAGGCACAGGAGGAGAAATTAACATCACTGAATTATGCACCGACAGGCTCCGAGCTTTTAGAGCTCATGTTCAAACAGTGCAGACATGAGGATAATGAGCCACATCCCAATCTTCCCCTCTTCTCGTCTTTCTTTGAAGCTGTTGATGCCCATTTTGACTTTGATCAGCGCTACATATTACCTGGCATCTTTTTCTCCCTCGCTTTTCACGACTCAGAGGCCACAGTATTGTGTCGTACTCTTCCACCCGCTCTTCCCTTCGCATGCGACGTATCGTTCTTTTCTCGATGTACCAGATCCGTCATACCTTCTCTTTCACACTTGACTTTTAGGAGTTATTCTCCTTTGACCCTTTAATTCTCTAATCTTAACTGGACTGTCATCAGCCGAGTAACTCTACAGCTCAACGGTAAGGAATGAGATGTCTCGACATGGCGCATTACTGAGAATTTTCCAGAAGTTTTGCTCGAATAAGGAATTTTTTGTTTTGTTTTGTTACTGAAGTCAAGCCTCTATCAGAAAGGTGCAAGCAATTACAACCAGAATCTGCCATGCATGAAATTCGTGCTGGCTCTTATTGATAAATTTCCCAAACACATTTTAAAAAACTTTTTCAAATTGCTTACGCATTCATTAAAACTTCAGTCGGGCATTTTATATTCCCGTCAGAGTTCAGCAGGAGAAGGCAGAAACACACAGACCTACACATACACAGGTTTTCTTTATCTCTCTGAGAGGAGATGGGAGATGCTTCTTCATGTGCTGCCAGCTGAACGTGAGAGAGAGAGTCAAATTCACATATTCATACACTTTCACACACTGTATTGTCATGATGCTCTCGCACAAACAAACACACAGTTGAACATAAGGCATTATTCACCACATGGCCCACTGCAGCTTTTTTCCTCTTAATGGAGGTCAAATTAAAGTCTGTTTGCACACACACATACTCCGAATTTCACTCTAAACTCGGCTGGTGAACTTTG
Source organism: Ictalurus punctatus (assembly GCF_001660625.3). NCBI lineage: Eukaryota > Metazoa > Chordata > Actinopteri > Siluriformes > Ictaluridae > Ictalurus > Ictalurus punctatus. Next base: position 24,828,830 of record NC_030429.2, on the reverse strand, counting down.
CTTTTTGGGTGCTATAAGACTTTGAGTTGAACGTTCTATAATTTCATCACATTACATTACAGCATTTGGCATTAGAACAAAAGCTACCATGCATGAAATTCATGCTGGCTCTTTGGATTTTTGAACAGGCTTAAAAACCCTTCAAACAACACGAAAATGCCGCAGAAAAGCTTTGCATTATTGATGGTGTTGATTGGCTGGTTTCCCCCCAGCTGTTCCCTTTCAAAGGGAACGCAACCTTGCGTGAGGTTCACATTGTGGGATGCGCCCTTGCATGCAACTGGCATCTGAAGTCTGTGAAAAATCACGCATATTTATAGGCCTGCTGTGGTCAGGTGATGTGGCATTTCGCGCATCGGGTGACTATAAAATGGCGCCTATAAACCATATCACCAGCTTCATTATCTTCAGTGAAGCCACATGTCGGTTATCTGTGTGAACATTCCAAAAACTCTTCACCTCTCTCTATTTTCAGAAGGAAAAAAAAAGAAAAAAAAAGAAAAAAAAAAAAATATATATATATATATATATATATATATATATATATATATATATATATATATATATATATATATATATAAAATTTCTTTTCTCTCCTGTCACTATCCTGTTTAACAGAATGAGCCATAGAGAGTTCAGAAAGTATGTCCCTCTCTGCTCACGTTTTATTAAGGGGGGTGGGGGGTGGACACACTTTTTGTGTGAAGTGTTTGAGAGTAGAGCATGCTGCGGCAGCCCGCAAGGGGGCTGACTGCACTCATTGAGAATGCTATACATTTAAGCAGCTCCGCTCTCAGCTTGCTCTCTTCTCAGCAGAAGGGAGTTGGGTTTCAGAACCTCTGGGCTCTGGTCCGCCCACTGTCGAGTCAGCCAGCCGGCTTAGGTCCTGGGGTTCCGTATGGATCTGGAGGAGGAACTGGAGATGAACGCTGCTCTATCCCTGCTCTTTCCTCTGGATCTGACTCTCCGCATCTGGGTTTTGGAGCTCGCATAGTGACTTCTCCTTCCAGTACGGAGAGTCAACCTACCCTTTCTGAATCTGAGGAGCCAGAAGGGGGAGCCAGCATACTCAAAATGGAGAGCAGCTCTCAATCCTATAAAGAGCTGCTCGAAGTGATCAATAGGGCTGTCGATAAACTAAAATTAGACTGGCCTGGTAAAGAGGAAGTGGCTCATGGCAGGCTGGATAAGCGCTTTCTTCACAATGAAAATAAATCCTCCCTTAAACGATGGATATGAGAAGAGAGTTTAGAAGTTCCTCGTATTTATATGTAGATGTGTTAAACGAGATAGATCATAGCACATTTTGTTACAGACCACCCAATTTATAGGCAAGGAAAATATTGGAACATGTGGCCAACAGGTGTTTCTTGTTACCCAGGTGTGTCCTGTTAAATTGATTGTTTAAACAGTAAATAGCTCTGAACATCTATTTTGCAGGAGGACAATGATCCAAAACACACTGCCAACTCAACTTTATCATGGGGTACTTTATCATGGGGTAAAAGGGGGGAAATTGGGGAAAGGCCAGGAAAATCAACACAAAAGAAGAAACCAACAATGATGTCAGTGAGTCACAGGTTTGATGCATGTATTGCAAGGAAGGGATATGCATCCAACTATTAAGTGTTATTTATTATAATTTACGTCACAACATATCTGGTCCTACACTTTTGCTCACCTAAAAATTGTCTGGTGTGATACAAAACGTTCTCTGTTTTATGTCGTTTAACACATCTAGATGTAAATACCAGAAAATAAAAGCTGGAATCCTACACTCTCATCTCATATCCATCTTTTGATCTCAAACCCAAATGTCTTTGGTGTATAGCACAAACAAGTGAATTAGTCTTGCCGTTCCAATAGTTTTGGGAGGACTGTAGTAGTTCTTAGTAGTAATAGAGGTCTTCTTTCCCCATAGGAAAAACTAACATTTTTAAAGAACTTCAGAACAGCAAAATGTGCTACATTATTGAGTGAAGCCATTAAGTCATCAACCCTGAATATGACCCAGAGTTACCAAAAGATCTCATCGGCGTGTTTGCATTATCTAGGAGATTAAAATCCAGTGTTTGCTAACATTATGGGCATGACCCTTGTTAGCAGAGATGGAGCTGTAATAATCATATTCTCTTCCTGATTTGCCGTAGACACTTCAGAGAGCAGCCATGTTTTCCTGAGTAGAAACACTGAGATGCATTTAGACTGAAAGTTGGGGTGATGGGCTGGTGAATATGACAATATGACAATGTGACAACATTTCATTCCCATTCAGTCAAACTAATGAGGGATTATTACTTGCCTGTCAAATCCTGAAAACCCAGAGAAGCTGAGCTTCTATAAAATGTATTAGTGTTATTTTCCCGCTTATATTTGGAATTGAAGCCAGTAGAGGTAGCCTTGCTACCTCTTGCTTGCTCTATTACCTCTCTTTTTCTTTTCTACTGATCACTGGCAGTGACACGGCTAACTGGTTGCGAGGCAAATCCGCGTCTGTGTTGGAAAAGGGCAAATATTTGGCCGGCACTTGAGTGAGTTGAAATTGAGGTCTGGAGAACCGTCGCTGTGGTAATGAATACAGCACTGCCTACTTCAATTAGAGCCAGTGCTCCAGACTGTGTGTGTTACAGAGCTTGGTGTATAGCTTGTAAATCCCTCTGTTGCATTTATAATAGAGTTAAAAAGGTGTGTGCACTCTCCAGAGTTTCTGACCCTCAAAGAAACCCCAGAGGTGAACTCATCATTTTCTCCAGCGTAGTGATTTTATAGCCAAATATAAAAGACACGCGGACTTGTATATGGTAAAATGTGCATACACTGGATTAAAAACAGACACTAGAACAATATAGAACAAAAAAGTTAAGTGAGTTCTAGATGTTAAATTCTCTTTGAGGCCTAATGGGAGAATTCTGGAATTGCGTTAGTGATTCTGTGGCATTTTTGAAAGCGACGTGGGAGCATGCAGAATATTAAACTGAACATCAGTAAACTAGATTCATATCTACATATAATGCAGCACTGTTGGATTCTCATTTGTGATTGGTCAGAAGGTGTTGCATAATTTTCTAGAACATTACTGCAGCTCTAATTCACACAGGTTTATATTAATGTGCTCATTCTAATATGTTATCGTTTCCATAGTAACAGCTCATACACAGGGACTGGTTTGGCAGATGCTCCACATACTCTAAGACTATTGATGAATGGATTTTTTTTTTTTTTTAATGTATTGTTATACAACAAAGAATAACGTGAATGTTGTATGGTGAAGTTTACTGTATGAAGACATTTATTTGTGGAAGGAATCTCCAGTGTCAGCGTTTTGTTATAGTCAGAGGTAAAGCTGTAACTTCACGTTTTCTGACATGGGAAAGTCTTCAGTGTTACTAATTTGCCCTCTTAGCACATTGTGCAGTTCAGAGCACAGTGAGTGCTGATTTAGTGTTTTGCTTTAAGTTCACATCATTGACTACATTTACATGCACATCAATATTCTGAAATTATTCTGAATTTGGCAATATTCTAATTAGTATTGAGTCACGTAAATGCTACAATGTGATTTAGACAATTCAGATTTAGACAATATTCTGATTCCCAAATATTGATTCCTGGAATATACCTGTTTTAATCAGATATTTGTTGCATGTAAACACCTTATTCAGATAATCCACTGAAAGGAGATATATGTGAATGCTCAGTATGTAAGGAATTGTGTGTGCTAGCAGATGCTTAGCTGTAGGCTAGGTATTTAGGAATAGTTACAACAACCATGGATACATACATGTCGTTTATAGTATCTCCCTGTACGCATATAAACACCATATTTGTAAAATGGCCGCAACCCGAATATAGACCTTAAACGGAATTTGATGTCCATGTAAACGTAGCCATGGGTGTGTTTCCTGATTGTGTTAAGGTGTTCTCTGTTAAGTCCTTGAATAGTTTGTCGACATACCGTATGGCCGGCTGTTTCTCAATTCTAAGAACGCAAAGAACGAACTTGCGTTCTTGTGAAGAGCAGTCTCCCAGGCTACCTTGAAAGATTGAACTCGGAATGACAGGAGGACACAGAGAATTAAGATGTGCTGTTAGCTTCCTGTTGCGCAATGGACCGTCCCAGCACATTTCTAGTAGTGGGACAGGGTCCTCATCTCTGCAGTGCGCACTAAGTAATATGTTTCAGCTGGTTAATAGATTTACTGTTAACTGGCCGATTGAGCATGTTTCAATGTAGTACGCTCTCTGTTTGCAACTGCTAAACTAAAAACTAAGCTAACGAGTTTACCGTTTCTTCAGGATGGAAGCTAGCATAGTTTAATTACAATACTTCTGAGGGATAAACTCAACTTTTCAACAAAATAGTATGTACAGCCCATACTGTATATATCAGAATCATTCTGTTTAGATGCATATTTAGAAATTTTTCGATTATTGTCGTTAAAAAGATGTTAAAAGAGCATGTATTGGTCAGGCTTCCGTCATCCAGTATTGCTTTGCCACAGAGACTTCTGGAACTTCAAGCGGGTTCGGTGCGGTCAGGTCTGCATCGGTACTTGCATTCTTGAGTATTGGAATTGAACTCTGGAGATGGATGATGATGTGGAATGAGTTCACAAGGACGCAATATTGCGTAAGAATGCATATTGAGAAACGGCCTTAGTCTCTTTGTAAGCCTTCTTGTACCTTTTATCCGATAAGCCCAAGCCGTGTTCTTTGCTTTTGTGTTTGCTGGTTTTGATCCTGCTCATATTTTCATTTTCAAATTATCGATTATCCTTGTGTGAAGTTACCTGCCTGTGTTCTCATCCCTGTAGCGAAGGACTATGACACTCACTGACCGCCCACTGTGTTCAGGGACAGAGGATTTTACACTTTGTGGTTTATTGGTGACACGACAAGCTGTATTTTTTGTGTTATTAGCATCAAGCAAAAAAAAAAAAAAAAGAAAAAAGGAGAGTTGGTGTATGAACACCTATTTACGCTATAACTTAAGTCTCTTTACTTATCACATTTGTTTTGCACTAATCTACAAAATGTCTTACTCTTCCTAAATTTGTGAGTGGTTTCAAAGTTCTACATTTTTTTTTTCCTTGTCCAACATCTTTTGCAGATGAATCTGTGGCCGTCGAAGCTTCCCGTCAGATTACAGTTTCTTTTTACACATTGTTCTCACACTGTTGAATGTTAGTACTCTCTAAACAGTGTGATATTTAGCCCCTTTGATTAAAATTCTCATCTTCAAAACGTTGTCTGTCGCTTACTTTGCAGGAACAAATGCACTAATTAATCTCCCGTGATCACACTCTCGTGTACACATGCATTACTGTAGCTCTGCTAGCTTTGCTAATTCAATTCAATTTCAATTCTAATCTGCCTGCATGGGTGTAATGTTTAGCAGATAACACTATTCAGATAAATATCAGCTAAGCCTTGGTGTCATGCCATCTTAAGTGCTCGTTTCACCTGGCAAAAATAATGCGTGGCACTATACAGAGAGTAAAATGGCGAACCACAATATTTACTTGTTTAGCAGCTATGCTAAGTGCTAGACAGTCAACAGTACTAACTATTTCCAAAGTTGCTAGCTTATTCGGTCACATTAGATACAAAGCCTGCCAGAAAGTTCCACAGAGTGTCTTGCTGAGACCAGTTTTGAACTCGAGTGATATAGCTGAGGTTGAGGAACTGTACAAGTTCAGGAGTTCTGTTCACACACACCTAGACTCTATTAGCACACATACTATTTAATCACACTCACTGCTCCAGCGCATTGCAAAGTATTTGCTGAGTTTGTGTTCTCAGCTGATGTACTACCTATTGAACCCTATTTTTTTCCCTATGACTATTGAACATTGTCGTGTTCTTGAGATTTACCTCATGATTTGAATTTGTTTACCATTGCCAGTGATTTTAACAAAGATCATCTGCAATTATTACCATCTCTGCCACCTGACACATTTCCTGTGTAGACCATGCCCACTAGTTAAAATATGAATAGATATTAAGAACACTAAACACACAAATACCAATAGTGGAATTGTGTTGCACCACTAAAGCAGTTGTCCACTTCACATCATTAATTTCAATTAAATTTTATTAAATTTTACTTGTATAGCACTTGTTCCCTAGACATTATTGTCCATTTATAATGGACAGCTTTATATAAGCCAGGATATAAAATTTTCATTTATTCCTAATGAGCAAGCCAGAGGTGACAGCGGCATGGAAAAAGGTGACAGTAGGAAGAAACCTTGAGGGGAACCAGACTCATCTTGAATCAGAGCTCATCTGAGTGGCACCGGCAATTATAAATCATCTCTCTTGTATAATTGTATACTACAGAGTCAAAACGTGTTAATTGTTTTAACAAGGACTTGAGTACGAGCGTCATTTGATTTTTAACTTTAAGTCTATTATTACGAAAATTATGACTATCACAAATGAGTTAATACCCCATTAATGTGTGAACTTTATTTACTTTATTTTCTGTATATGTTTCAGAGGTTTGTTTAAGGAAAGCTGTGATCCAGAAGGTCAGAATGCAATCACATGTTCAGTTGGTCCAGAAATGTCTCAGTGGTTAAGGATTTGAGATTTCAAATCTCAGCAGTGCAGAGATACCCCTGTTTAAGTAAGAGTCTTTAACCTTTCTGCGCTAGGGGCATTGTATCATGGATGACCCTGCACTGACATGTGACTGACATGTGCCCAGGTGTACCCTGTTAAATCGACTGTTTAAACAATTAATAGTTTCTGATGTCTACTCTTGGTTTGTGCCCTTTTCTTCACCTGTGAAGACTGCATATTCATTTCTTGATCTCTATATAGTTATAGCAAAAACTAAAGAATTGGGCTTGCCGTTCCAATACTTTTGCTGAGGACTGTAGATGCATATTGCCTTTCTCGTTTTTTTCTCATTCCTTCATTCTAAACTCGGAATAGTTCTTCTCTGTGTTTTTTCATGTGAATATTCCACAATCCCTGCCAATTTGCTGATTAACAGAGTTTGTGGCTAATGTGTTGCTAGCATGGTTGAGTGATTTTCCCTTGACATACTATGGACTGTTAATTACTGAGCCTAGTAATTTAACTTGATTTATGCTCATTTGGGTATTCCCTCCAAACAATGCATTTTTATCCTCTACACAAGTTACCCCCATAGTTCACTATATACATATTGAATGGAAAGCCACAAATAACTATGCCCCAGGACTTGCATTCATGGAGCCAGGGCCTGAATCTCTGCACCAGCAAAGATGGGCATTTGTGATGTGCTCACAGCCTCAGAATTGATCATGTCAAGGACACAGACAACCCTGACTTGGACATTGACAAGACCGGTGATTCATATGTCAAAATGGAGTGCTCAGCTGGCAAGTTTGAATCTTTGCTCAGTCAAATCTTAATCCAAGCCATTCAGTCTAAAATGATCACAAATGCTCAAGCCTGGTGATGATCAACAAAAACATAAAAAGCCCAGAATTACTCTCTTGGACAAATTGGCAGTACATATCCATCCATCCATTCATCCATCCATCTTCTACCACTTACTCCTTCTTCAGGGTCGTGGGGCACTACATATAGTTTCACTGAAATCAATGATACAGGATCTCAGACTATGCTACATGGAGACCAGTACTTCTCAACCGAACCCATGCTACATGGAGACCAGTACTTCTCAACCGAACCCATGCTACATGGAGACCAGTACTTCTCAACCGAACCCATGCTACATGGAGACCAGTACTTCTCAACCGAACCCATGCTACATGGAGACCAGTACTTCTCAACCGAACCCATCTTAATCTCAGTGGCTAGTCATCCCCCTCGCCCCATATTTAATGAGTGCTAGAATGGTATGTCTATAGCCACATCTGAGAAGTACTGGCCGTCTGATAATGATATACCATTTGAGATGTCACTTTCAACCCCAGCCTTGGCAGCATCTGGGGAGGAGTCAGCCACCCAAAACCGGCTCTAAATGAGTAGTGTCAGCAAGTCTAAAGATGGCTGTGGCCCCAGTAGGGTCAGATGGAGCAATATAACCCATAAAAATGAATGCACTGTTTCACATGGCACCTGTTATGACAAAATTTGCTATGCCACAGTGAAATGACTTCATTAGCTACGTTCAAGGGGGATTTGGGCACTCTCCAGCTCACCCACACTCGAGCTCTGTGGCATGTGGTCTGGCTAAAATGACCACATTAGGTTTGATTATATGCCTGCCTTTGATGGTTGTGTCAAGTCATTGGTGTTCTCACCAGATGAACACTATCCCCAGAAGTCCACTGCCTAAAAGCTGTGTCAACACACGCATTACTCACTGTTGAGGACCGATGATATTGCATCACATGTATCATGAACTGGTAATACTTTACATATTCCACTGCTAGCATTGGAGCAGTCAGTTCAATCTACAGATGCTGATTGTTTTGTAAAGGAGGTGATTGAAACCACACTCCTGGCAGAGTAGGTGCAGGAGGGAGGGTCCAAGTTTTGGAATCATGAAGCCAGCATAAGCAATTAGACTCTTCAAATGTCATCATCAGGATACCACACCACAGTTCTGTGTTCTAGCCCCTATAAGTGGCCCACTTTCTTCACACCACCTTTAAGCAGGAGAGAGCACTCCTTCAGACCCTTGCGCAAGTATCTGAGTACTCCTCATCAATTCAATGGTGTGGGTCAAAGAGAGTGCCTCCACACCTCAATAGAACCAGCCCTAAATGGCACAGGCTGGCAATGGGGACATTTTACAGCCTAAAACATACAGTACCTCAATGGATGGTGACTACATCAGTTTTATTTGTCCAGATGACAGTGTCCCAGGGGAAACAAGTCTGCCACCAGCCTCCAGCTTATTCAGGGTTCAAGACAGATCCGGGTGATTGAAAAGGTAATCACTGTTGTTCAGGAACTTCTGCAACATAGAATCAAGGATTTGAGACAACTTATTCTGCTTTTCTTTTACAGCTAAAGCAGTTTTGATTGCCCCAAATCATCTGGTCAGAACAGTATAACGATTACAGTCAAGAAATTAGCAACAATGTCAATATAGACAGTGGCGACAGAGGTCAAAGCGATACAGTAAGTACTCAAGCTGCTCTTCTTGTCATCTTCACCTGATTGTGAATTCAGCATGATCTTGCAAGAGTTTATTAATGGCTCCCGTGGGATTCCACTCAACGTCATGAAGCAAAGTTTCTCTCCACAAAGACAAATGCCCTACCGAGATCCTGCACTGGGAAATGTTAGATATGTATTTAATGCAGACAAGGAATCCGAAAGGTTTCTAAAAAGGTTTGTCTGAGGCTTTCACGTGTCAATTAATTAGATGCATGCATGAGGCAGTGTACCTCCCACTACATTTCTGAGATCTCCGTATGCTAAAACCTAGGGACCAGCACATCACTGTAATGAATTAAGCATTAGCCTGTGAACTATGACAGGAAGCTAAGATGTATGCACCCCAATTTCCAAGGAATAGGATGCCACTTAATACATACGTCAGGGGTGGCTGCATTACTCAGCTGCCAGGAGAAACAGGAAAGTCTGGAATTAATTTCAGAGTGGACATTGAGAAAGTTTGCTACATAAAACCACAGTATATCTCCTAAACACTTAAACTATCATTTCAGTGTACTGGTAAGACGGTAAGGTCATATCGCCCTCGCTTGTTCAAATTTCAGTGAATTTCTCATAAGATTAGGTTGTATTTGATGTAGAGATAATAATATAAATGAGTGCACAATCCAAGAATAACTATTTGAGGTCATGGAAGAGACTGATCTATATATTCTGCATAAGCCTGAATCATAAATACAGTACACAACACCAGTGTACAAAGCTTCCAAATCCTTTGCTATAATGTTATAATGTAATTCTGCATGTAAGATTGTGGTGTTATGTTAGCTTGACATCAGTGTTGATGAAAAGTGTTTTTATGATCGCCGACACCTGTTGAAATAAGCATTTATAAATGTTTATATTGGATTACGACCTTTGTTATAAAGGACTTATGTACAGTGTCCTCCACTGGTATTGGCACCCTTGGTAAATATAAGCAAAGAAGGCTGTGAAAATTTGTCTTTATTGTTTAACCTTTTTGATCTTTTGTTAAAAAGAAAAATCACAAAAATATTCAAACATTTTCAAACAAAACACAGGTTTATCCCCCCAAAAATATTTGTTAAATATAGGTGTGCAACAATTACTGGCACCCTTTTAGTCAATACTTTGTGCTACCTCCTTTTGCCAAGATAACAGCTCTGAGTCTTCTCCATTTTTGTGTTGATTTTGATGATGTTTTGGATGATTGTCCTGCTGTAAGATCCAACCACGGCCCATTTGAAGCTTTCTGGCAGATGCAGTCAGGTTTTCATTTAATATCTGTTGATATTTGATGGAGTCCATGATGCCATGTATCCTAACACAATGTCCAGGTCCTCTGGCAGAAAAACAGTCCCAAAACATTAAAGATCCACCTCCATATTTAACCGTGGGCATGAGGAACTTTTCCATACGGCTACCTCTCTGTGTGCTCCAAAACCCCCTCTGTGTTTATTACCAAAAAGCTCTGTTTTGGTTTCATCTGACCATAGAACCCGATCCCATTTGAAGTTCCAGTAGTGTCTGGCAAACTGAAGACGCTGGAGTTTGTTTTTGGATGAGAGTAGAGGCTCTTTTTCTTGAAATCCTTCCAAAGAATATGAAATCCTTCCATATATCCATTTTTCCACACACTGACTGTGTGAGCTAGCATTTGGCAGAATTGAGAGACCGTCAGCCAATAAGACACATATTTTCCTGTAAATCCTGTCTGATTGTTCTTGACTACATTCACTGAAGATATACAACTAAAAGGCCGTCTTCTTTTGCTGACGTTCAGTTATATAGTGACGAACCGCTTAAAGTGGAGAATTATTCGAAGCTAAAGAAAAAGTCTTCAGGGTAAAACGTGATTTATTTAAAATATTTCTTAACAATAAACTTGCAGTGCAATTAATGTAATTTTATTGGCATCAGTAACTATAATCAAATGACATACATTTAAAATGTAATGCGTTTAATGCATTATTATGCATTACTGCGTTATCAGAAAAACTAATTAGATTACAGTAACACGCTACTTTGTAAGTTGCAAGAAAAAAAAACGTGCACGTGGGTACATTTAAAAGCCCCATTTTAAATACCTTTATTTTTCTGTCCTCCATGGCTGCTGTATAATAGCCTCCCGAGTGAAGCTCTCAGGGTCAAGTTTGCTGTTAAAGGTTACAAAACTGCCATGTGTTTGCTTTTTTAACTAGCAGCCTCAAGGTGAGTGCCTGGTGGTTTTTTTTCTTTTCACAGAGGGATCTAAAGTAAGAAACATGGCCATGTCTAGCCTGTAGCCTTCAGCTAAGAGTGGCTGCCTCTCATTCATACACTGATTGGATCATCTAATAGTCACCTAGTGGTTACAGGACTGACGCCAGTGTGTGAAAAGTCTATGAGCATGTGTGCTTTGAAGACTTTTCCTCCCCTAATCACAGGTTTATATTAATGCACTTTTATATATATATATACAGTATCTCACAAAAGTGAGTACACCCCTCACATTTTGTAAATATTTGATGATATCTTTTCATGTGACAACACTGAAGAAATGACACTGTGCTACAATGTAAAGTAGTGAGTGTACAGCTTGTGTAACAGTGTAAATTTGCTGTCCCCTCAAAATAACTCAACACACAGACATTAATGTCTAAACCGCTGGCAACAAAAGTGAGTACTTTTATAAATAAATAAATAAATAAATAAATAAATAAATAAATAAATAACAATGTAATCATTGGCAAATTGCTGGGGTATAAGAGGAGGAAAACACATCACAGAATCCTGCTATTATAGAATGGTCGTATGAAAGAAATAAAACTTTGGGCTGGTAATTGTAACTCTGCTGTATATCAGGCAAGATCACACCACCCAGTCTTTCATTATTTTCCTAAAACAATATGTCCCAAGTGTTTTATTCCTTATATAATGTGCCATGTGATACTTTGATGCTACATTCATGACGGGTGGGATATTTCTGACCTCCAAGTAAAAAAAAGAAAAAGCAATTTGACCAGCTGTTCAACTCTTAATTCCCGCTTGGGTAGTGGGATTTCTGAGTGAGAACAAGAAATAGCAGCATTTACAGGCAGAACTTCCAGGCAGAGTTTGTATTTGTGCATGATATGTTTTAAGATTGTTGTATAAATAAAGTTTTAGATCAAACTCTATGATTTCATTTTTTTTTTCTTTCTTTCTTTTTCTTTTTTTTTTTTTTTCTGTTCCAGAGCAATTGATTTTGTATTACCATAGCCTACATCCTACATCCACTTTTCAAATAATTGAATCTCTAGCAAACAGCTCTCTGGAGGCTTATAAAATTGATCTGAAACCTTTTTTTTTTTTTTTTTTTTTTTTTTAACCCACACAGAAGCCAAACGATCACTAGCTTACTGTGAGCATTCTTTATTTTTTTCTTTATTTTTTTTCTGACCTTAAACCTTTGAGGCTGTATGACTGCTCTGAGGTGGAACATAGGATTTTGCGTTTTTTTTAATTATTATTATTATTTATTTTATCTTCTTGACTTGGAGAGATAAAAAAGAAGGGCAGGTGATGGAATGACTCTTTATAGCTGTTATAACTTTTTCCACAAGCATCAACAACATTAAATGTACAGTAACTATAAACGGATAAAGAGCGTGACGTGTCTGAATAAAAATTTAATTCATTGGAAAATTGCTGTGTATACACTTCAGGATGTGCTATTATAGGAAATAAAATGTTTGTTTTTTTTTTAAAAAAGTCAGGATAATAACAGTAGCGCCATCTTATCACACTACACCATCGTTGATTATTTAACGATCTATCGATATAACGATATAACGATATAACGATATTATTTAACATATCTAACACTCTGTATGAGTGTTTTATTCCTTACATAAATGCTGACTTGCTGTGATCACCTTCAGTCGTATCTTACTTTTACGTCTTGAAAAAATGCATGATCTTAATATGTCATTAATATATTCTGTTCCAACATAAAGTTTTTGATGATACAATTCGACATGACAGATAGCTGTAATATTAGTCTATTTTTATTATTATTATTATTATTATTATTATTATTATTATTATTATTATTATTATTATTATCAGGAAACTGCTCAGCAGCGCAGCTATAGTATTGTTTGCATAACAGACCATACCGTTGGAAATGTGTCCCTGGGCGAGTTTATATTACATTTTTCATAATTGATATGAAGCTCAAATCGTGAGGGCTGAACGGGCTGTTAGAATTATGTCTGTTCCTTTTTTTGTTTTCCCTCTGTGGTACTGTAATAAACAATCAACTTTCTGTACAGCAGGAGTAATTAAAACAGCAGGAACAACACTGAAGTAGACTTGTATATGTGTGTGTGTGTAAACTACACAACCTAATGAGAACGCTCATGCTTCTGGCAAATATAGTGCCACTAATTAACATTGTTATCACTGGGCTGGAGAGTGGAGGAAAACTGGGCATATGCCTTAAAGGACAGTTAACAAAGTAAAAGCGAGTCAATGATAATTATTTGACGTATTACAAGATAATTAAATCCCAGGCATTTTATAATTAATTAGGATATTGTGTCTCATCCAAAGACTCCTCGTTCATCTCATTCAGATTTCTCCAGCATCCACATCAGCTCCTCTGAGGGAAGTCATCTATGGGTTTGAAATACGTATACACAGATCTGCACCTTACACTCGTAAGTGTAAGGTCAGGCCATGGGTCTTCATTTCCATGGCCCTGTGTGATCTTTCACATTTTATATTAAAGATGTGACAAAAATGCCTCAGTGATAGCGCTTTGTCTTAAATATTAAATGCACTGAGATTCTGATTTCTAGGAAAACAGAATTGCTTATTAACTACCATATTAACCATAATGCTTAAAATATGTTACTACGGCAGCATATATATATAAATATTAATTATAAAAGAAGATCATGTCAGCATTCTGGAATTTTAACACTCTTTTTTGCAATGTTATTAGGGGAACTTTGCCATTTACACAGCTGTACATAGTACATAGGTACTCATTCAATATACCATTAGAAAGCTAAGAATCTTGTGATTTGATATAGTGATATAAACCGTTTAAAGTTGCACTCACAACAGCAGCTACGATCAACATCTTGGTCAGACCACCAACATACAAACAAACACTTAAGAAATGGAGGCAACTCACCCTTACAGCTTCAGTAATCCACTGATCCATAACATCCCATCTTGTTACACTGACAAAGGTCCAAATAATATAATTATGTAAAAATATTTAGTCAAAAACACATTTTATATCTGTAAATCCCCTCAGACTGCTGCTTCATCATTCTAAATTATCTAAAAATAAATCACGTTTTTCTCCTTATCTGTTCAGCGCACGAGTGAATGGCCCTTATCGGTGGATTTAAAAATGGCCTCCTGGCTATGACCTATCGAATGACACCTTATTTGAACAAATAGGAGCTTCCATGTCCTGTCCATAGCCTTCAAAATCCAATGAGAGTATGTGCTGAAGAGAAACGTCTTCCCAATTTCCTACGTGAATAGCGTGAGCCTGTTGTTATCAGTTGTGTCCAGGACTGGCCCATCGTATAGCCACTGAAATGCTGAAAAGAATGATATTTTAATTCATGGGTGTGTTTCAACACTTCAATTTAAAAGTCCCTGCGTAAAGCTCTGTAAACATTGGCACAAAAGCACATAAAAGTGCACAAAGACTTCAATTTTGAATATACATATAAACATACATTTTGTAGATTGCTGGATGTGTGATATGATGATTGATGATTGAAAAAATCAAGAGTAGCAGCCCTTTTAACCTAGGTATGTGTACATGGATACCAAGGGCCCGTTGGAGTCTCCAAAAGGTTTTGGTAAAAAAAATTTTAGTAAAACGCACAGACATACCCTTAGAAAAACATGTGTACAAAATTATTTTCTTTGGTCTTGTTATCAAATTTGAACTTGGAGAAGGAAAGGCTGCATGTTGTGGTCCAGTTGTGTTTTCCAGCTAATAGCTCTCAGATGTAGAGCTACAGACATCTGTATGCAAAACAAAATCATGCGAAAAACAACCTTCTGTTTCAGTGTGTTCAAAATTCTATTACTCAATATCAGTAGCACTTACGGTATTAGCTCTGTGGAAAAAGATAAATAAATAAAAAAACCTTTCAAAAGGGACCAGAACCATGCATGTACTCCAAATGGTTCAAAAACAACTTTAATTTAACTTTGGGTATTTAAGGTTTTTTTTTGTTTGTTTGTTTTTTTTTTGTTTTTGTTTTTTTTGGGGGGGGGGTAATTTTACTGAAACTCTAAAAGGTTAATTCCTAACAGAAAAAAAATCACATACATTCTGCATGTGAGTTAAGTGCATTTGAACATGTTATATCCTGAACTAAATACATGTGACACCATGTAAATAATGAGTGGTAAATAAAATCACATCCTACATGTGAAAAATTAACATGTGGAAGTGAATAAATTATAGGTAAGAAAAATGTCACATAATATTATTTGTGAAAATGTCACATAAATGAATCATGTAAAGATCTCATTTTTGAAAAGAAATTATTTGTGTTAATATCACATCTGCAAAATGAGTTGTATGTAAAAAAAAAAAAAAAATTTCGTGAAAATATCACGTGAAACTAAATGAACACTGCTAAAAATCACATTTGGAAATACATAAATCAGTGCAGAAATCACTGGGAAAAAAATTATTGCACAAATTACATTAAAAAAAAAACAAATCAAGTGAACATGAATGAATTGTGTAAACATCACATATGAAAATTAATGAATTGTGTGAAAATTTATTTCTTTGTAAAAATATATATATATATATATAATTAATTTAAAATCTCACTGGAAATTGTAAAAAAAAAAATCATATGTGAAAGTAAATTAATAATGTGAAAATCACATGAAAAACAGAAAGATCACATGACATGTCAGTATGTGAAGTTTGTGTGTATTTCTATAAGGGCTGTACAGGGTTAAAATTAAAGAACAACCCACATTGTTGTCAGTAAGAGACGCTGAAATCGTTGTGAGAATAACAAATGTGAATAACTCTGTCGTTATCAGAATCAGAAACAGAACAGAAGGTATAAATGAACTGTAGAGACAAAAATGCCCTACTGAGCTTTGAAAAAAGCAACTTGTCAGCCTATAACAAAGCAGCACATAAGTGAATAACTACATACCACTTTCACCCAGTAAAAATGTCTCAGACAGGTCATGAACACTCCAGGATTCGACAAAGACGTGTCAAGGATTACGGTAAAAATAAGACTGTATTGAACAATGTACTGTGAACTTTTAGAAAGCAAAAACAGTATGTCAGGAAAAGGTCAAAAACAGAAGTAAATGCTGATACATTTACTTGGAAATGTGTGTGTGTGTGTGTATTTATACGTAGCGTTTAGGCTAGAGAACACAGTCAAGTCAAAAACGTTTCTGAAAAAAAAAAATCACTCATTTATCACAAGCCTCTATTCTGTTTACTGTTGCTTAGTAACAGTGACAGCAACCTGATTTTTTATATAACAAATATGAACTGGGAAACTGTGATAGGGATGTCAATAAAGAAAAGGAATGTATTGATCAATGTGAGGTACAACTGAAAGCATCAAAACACATTATTTATAACTATCCGTTTAAATTGCTCACAAAAGTCAGTAGGTTTTGATTAAACACCAAAGTTTCTCTGTACATATGCAGAGTGAAATTCTTTTCTTCGCATATCCCAGCATGTCAGGAAGTTGGGGTCAGAGTACAGGGTCAGCCAGGATACAGCGCCCCCTGGAGCAGAGAGGGTTAAGGGCCTTGATCAAGGGCAGCTTGGCAGTGGCAGCTTGGCAGTGCTGGGGCTTGACCCCCCAAACTTCTGATCAATAACCCAGAGCATCAACCTCCAAGCCACACCTATGTAGATCATCTCATCTCATGACTAAAGATCAATCTTTTATGTCACTTTACATCCCTCTCTACTCAGCCATACTGCGGGGCATTTAAGCACGCACTGCTTGTTTAAGGTCCTACCACAACTGCTCAATAGGGATCAAATCAGGATGTGACTAGGCCCTGTCCAAAACTTAGGTTCTTTTGAGACATTTAGAGGTGGACTCATTCTGTGCTTCAGATGGTTATCTGGCGGCATAACCTGATTGTGCTTGAGCATCAGATAACGGACTGATGACCAGACATTCTCCTTTATGATTTTCTGGTATAGAGCAGAATTCATGGTTTTGCCAATTATGGCAAGCAAAGCATCCCCACACCACCACACTACCACCACCTCCTACACCTTTATGTTCCTCTTAGTTAGCAGTGCTTTTTGTCTTGCAACTCCCATGGATGATAGTCATCCACGTGGATACCACTTCTTGCACAGATACTTTCTAATAGTGGATTCATGATCGCTGATCTTATCTAAGGAAAGCAAGGCCTGCAGTTCCTTAAGTGTTCATCTGGGTTGTTTTGTAACTTTCTGGATGAGTCACCGATGCGCTCTTGGAGGAATTTTGGAAGGTCGGCCACGTCTGATCCATTTCAAGATAATGGCTCTCAGTGTGAGTCCCAGAGCTTTAGAAATGGCTCTGTAACCCTTTCCAGACTGATCTACGTCAATAATTTTCATGTCAAATTGACAATCAGTATCA
This sequence comes from Ictalurus punctatus, assembly GCF_001660625.3. NCBI lineage: Eukaryota > Metazoa > Chordata > Actinopteri > Siluriformes > Ictaluridae > Ictalurus > Ictalurus punctatus. Next base: position 24,811,077 of record NC_030429.2, on the reverse strand, counting down.
GATGAAGTTACTATCATAAGAAACTAGAGTAACGTAATAGACTTGGACATGTTTGGTAAAAAATTACTTTGTACACTTATTCCTCCCTGGGAAGGTTTTCTAACACATAAACACCGTTGTTCAATAATGTATGTTGTTTACAGAACATAGTCATGTTTTATGAGTGCTCCTAATAATAATAATAATAATAATAATAATAATAATAATAATATAAATCTCATAAACTTGTGTTAATTACCTAAGACAGTGTGATTATTATATGCCAAAAACCTATTTTATTGTCTTATTTAAACACTACATTATGCAATCCTTTTCTTTTTTTTTCCTTTTTTTTTTTTTTTTTTTTTGCATACCTTAGTAGCAGGCCAATGTTCTTTACTCAGCATTTTACATCAGCAATTCAGTTTTAATTATCCTTAATCGTGCTGTTGTTTTCCTCGCAGAGCAGTTCCCATTAAAGAGGAGTTATTTTGTTAACACTTTTGAGTTAATAATGTCTCTGTGGTAAAAATGGAAGGAAAAAGGGGTCTAAGTGTTTTGTGTAGCACTTTATGTTACAGAGTCGTAATAAGCGGGAAGTGGGTAATCACAGATGTTGTACACGCTAATGCCCAGGCTGTAACGGGAGCAAAATAAATAAATAAATAAATAGATAGATAAATAAATAAATACATAAATAAATAAATGTTCAATCAAATAATTGTTTTAATTGTTGTCTGCTGTTGAATTCTCGAATCTGATTGGCACTCATTCTACTATGTTATTCTTTCAATAGTCATAACATACTGTAACAAACTTAAAAGTCAGGCAAGGAACAGGCTGGAAACTCAAAGAAAACACACGGACGTAACGTAAAGCGCACATTCCTCTCTCTCTCTCTCTCTCTCTCTCTCTCTCTCTCTCTCTCTCTCTCTCACCGATTAGCCAAATCAGTGCCAGGTACGTGTCCTCACAACCTGGCCTCTCCGTCCTCCTCGTCACACATACACAGAGCCTTGATTATTGTGCATTTATGGAAGGAGTGTCCGGTATCAGCGGTTTATAACAGTCAGAGGTGAAGGAGTAACTAAATTTTGCAACACAGGAAAGTCCTCAGGACAGAAGAGTTTATGTTTTCCTGCGTGACACTGTCGTAGTAACTTCAAGTGAGCGGAAGCGACTTTTCTCGTTTTCTTTTCTCTTCGCATTTTTGTTTCTTCTTTTTGAAACTATTTGTTCTCCCATTCGTTCTCATCCTGCTTATTCTTGCTTTCTTTCTTTCTCTTCAGTTATTTAATCTACTTCTTTAATAGGTCTGTTGCTCATTTACCACAGAGATTACTGATTATTTTTGGCAAATGAAAAATGTTCATTTGTCCTAGAATAAACATCAGGGAATTTGTGATTTTATGATTAGAAATTATTATTATTATTATTATTATTATTAGAAACAAGTACAAACTAGGGTGTTGTTAATGATATTACCATGTTGTTACACATTTATTACTGTTCTGTATATGTGTAGCAGTCTGATAGAGTTCAAACTGAGAAATAAGAAGCTTCTCGTTTCTTTCTTTCTTTCTTTCTTTCTTTCTTTCTTTCTTTCTTTCTTTCAGGACATGTAGACCTGGTTATCTCCTCGGCCATTGTACTCATTCCGGAGCGATTACTAATTTATTTTTGATAAATGAAAAATAAAAAGTCATTTTTATGACAACTATTGCTTGTATAATAATAATTTTTTTGGCAACAAGTCTAAAACTGCAGTGTTTATAAAATCACCAGTCGCTATTATGTTATTACCGTGTTATTACGTGTTTATTACCCATGTGGAAACATGTAACAGCTTTTGATACATTTTAACCTGAGAAATAAGAAGCATTTTCCTGAATGCTCTGTAAAATACCCGCTGTCTTTTTTCATCTCGCGACTGAAACGACCACAGGATGATTCAATGCTTCTGAAAATTGTTGTTGTTGTTGTTGTTGTTGTTGTTTCTAGTAAACAGGATTGAAATCCAGCTGTATGGTGAAACCAGAGAATCTCTGTACCTAGTGTTGATAACACAACTGGTGTGTGTGTGTGTGTGTGTGTGTGTGTGTGTGTGTGTGTGTGTGTGTGTGTGTGTGTGTGTCACAGCTCCCATGGCAACAGACATCTCTTTCAGTCTCTCTCTCTCTGTTCTCCTTTCCATCATTCCTGAATCTATCTCTATTTTTTATTTGTCTCTTTAACTCCTTCCGTCTTTCCTTTTTTCTCAGGGTGAATTTTGGATGTTACTGAACTGGAACTTTTTTTTTAAACCTGTTGCCGGGGCAACCACATGTGGCTGTATCTTCTTGTCTGTATCTCTCTTTCTCTGTGTTTAGAGTGTGAGACCTGTCATCGGGTTTTATGCCAGAAAACTTAATTAATAAAATCATTTTCCCCACTGAATTTCTTCATTCGCTGACCTCTCTTCGTTTTCATTCTCACTCTCTGTTGTTCTACTTCTGTTACTTCAGGAGGTTTGTCTAGCTGTCCAAGCATTCGAGCTCAGGAAAGGAAAATCTACAGCAACATTATACGTGTATCGTATTAAAATGTCATAGATTTAATAGAAGATCAAATTCCGCCAATGCTGCTTAATTATAGAGCAGCAGAGTACGCTTTGCTGTAATGATCATACCTGTATGTTTTTTTCACATTGTATGAATGAATTAAAGACGAATTAAACACGTGGAAGCGCATTTCAGCATGCAGTCTGATCTTAAATTGTCCATGTGACATCAGATTAAGAGATGTGATATCATGTGAACAATATGTGATCGCGTGTAGAAAAAAAACAAAAACAAAACACGTGTCTGACGTGAAAAAAGAAAATGAAACGGAATTAACAAACAAGACAGAAGAGATCGTGAAAATCCGTGTGTGGGAGGTTTATTACAAAATCCAAATCAGAATCCAATATCAAGGTCATGAAACAGGCACTGGTCGAACGCAGAGAGCCACACAACATCCAAACACCAGGGTAAATCCAAAGAATAGTCTAAATCAAGCCAATCACTGAACAGGCTCTTCGTATAAATCCACAGGAAATACTGGCAAGACTTCGCATTGAATGAATATATTCTGTAGACAGGAAGTGGCGTGGTGGAAAAGAGTAGTCCAGATATAAAAGGGAGAGGCCTTTGAAAAGTCTCTGATGAAAGTCAGTGTCTCTCGAGTTTTAATCCGTTGGTCATTACCTGTTTATTTTGGGGGTTTGCCAATCTCCGGAAAGTTCTAAGCCATGTTTATTTTTTTTTCTTCCTTCCTGTTTTCCTTTCCTGTGATTTCAGCAACTCACTAACCTCTCTTTGACCACTCTGTGGATTTCCTATCTTCTTTAAAAATTGTTAACCCTTCTTGTCTTTGCCCTTTGCCTCTCTAACAACTGGAATTTTGGATTGTTTTAAATAAAATCTGAACATGGATCCTAGATGTGGCTCGTAGATGTTGCGCAGTGGTGGAGTGTTCACTGTCCCATATAGCACCATAGAGTTACAGTATTATTGCACTTACAGTAGTGGTCAAAAATTAGAAATAATATAGGATCGTCGGGGCAGGATTCGTGCTTTGCCATGCTCGGGGGCGGCGCACAACACAGGACAATTAATGATAGGGTTGCCAGTTTGAAGATCTTCTGCGGTTGGCAAGATTTTGTTTTATATTAAATGGGTCATGACATGTTTTGTTTTTATTTTATTTTATTTTATTATCTTCCCTGGTGTGTAATTCTAATATTAGTAAAGGTTTTTCTGCACAAAAAAACACACAATATAGTTATTTATGACCTTCCCCCCCCCGTCTCTGACCCTCGGACTGAAACGCTTGGTTTTTGTGTCCTTTACCTTTAAGACCACCCACTTCTCTGATTGGATAACATCTTTGCCTATGAATTAATTATCAATGCCCGCTCCAACAATACATGCGGAACTGTTTTCAGCAACTGAGCGCCAGTGGTCGGAGCCAACGGTGCGATGATGTAAAATCAGGTGTCGAAGTCTTGCTGTAGGGGCAGTCTTATGCAAATGTCTTCCCCTTGTGACGTCACAAATCCCGCTACATCCAATCGAGCCGTTTTTGGAGCTTGGTTAAATAAATGCTGTTTTTATACTAAGGAGAACGTATTAAACCGTGTTTTAATGGTACAATGACCGCTTATATGTCAAAGGACCAAGGAACTTTTGATTTCTCATGTCATGACCCCTTTAAATAATCTGAATTCAATCTGATAAATTTTCACAAATAAAAGAAAAACATTTTTAAGTGCGGACAATGTGTCTATGAGTTACAGAACCATTTTGATTGTAAGATATATCGGATTGGATATTGTAGCGGATAATGTCTATACATTATCCACATGTCTAAACACCAGATGTGTAAAATTCACATGCACGGTTATTCATGTGAAGTCCATGTGAAATTTCTGTAGATATGTTTCAGCTCTAGTGTGGTGTGTGTGTGTGTGTGTGTGTGTGTGTGTGTGTGTGTGTGTGTGTGTGTGTGGTTTCTAGGTAAAAATGAAGGGAGTCTATTGTTGTGTGCATTTATGTTGTGTTTAAAGTTCGAGTTAAATACAGACTCTTAATGATGATTTCACACACTGGAACATTAAGCATGAGTGATAATGGTGGTGGCAATGATGATGATGATGATGATGATGATGATGATGATGAAGGTATTTTTTTAGAATGGTATTTATAGCAAACTTGCACTTCACTCAGCGTTTTTGAATTTTAATTATACTTTAATTACACTGCTGTTTTCCTTCGAGAGCACTTCGGGAAGGTGCATTAGCGGGGAATTAGTTCATTAGCAAAGTTTTAACGATAATGCCACCCAAAAATGTCTTCATCCAAAGAAATATATATAAATACATAATTAAATAGTACGTATAATATTAATATATTTCTAAACATATTAAAATAATCTATTACTTTAACGAAAATCAAAAACAGTTAATGTCTGTTAGATTTAAATGTATTAATATATTTGATTATCTTGTGTGTGTTTTTTTTTCTTTTAAATGAACGTATTAATTACTTTTTATTATTCATAACTTCCGTCTTACACCTTTCCTCGCCTTTCTTTCATGCCCTCTATCTCCTCTGTCTCCCGATCATACAATCTTCTCATTTCTTTTTTTTTTTATTTCCCATTCTCTCCCTCAGAGATCTGCTGAGAGGTGAGAACTGTAACTTTTCTCTATCAATAGCTCGAGGCTTGCTGCTTTGCTGCTTACCTACATTTTACACGACAAATGCTTTTGTACATGATGTTTCTGTTGCTCCTCCTGGGCAACGAGATGTCTCCACAGCGTTCAAACTTTTTGATTTGATTGAAAGGAACTTTAGATGATACACGAGCCCTTAGCAGCAGGTTTTGTTTATCAGCTCTTCTTAAAATAATCCGATTTATTTCAGAAATAACGCGCTACTCGTCTCAAACCTTTAAAAAAAAAAAAAAATGACGAGCGTTATGATGTGTTTACATTTTGACAGTACACAGAAGACAAAACTTTGGATACTCTGTTTTTGTTGTTGTTGTTTAAGTTTATCCTCCGTCAAGAACATCCTGTAGTTCTGCAGAGCTCAGCAAGAAACGTTTTATCACAGGTACAGTTTTCACAACTTTTGCCGTCATACCATAGGAGTGGAATAAATGTCAAGAAGGATGCCGGAGAATGCTAACTGCTGATTGATCGATAGCTGTTGAGTCATTTGATTTCATTCTATCCAGCTGCATATCACAGATTTATATTGATGCGCTCATTATAATGAGGTATTTTGTAAATACGCACGTATTTGTCGATCTGGCGAAGCTTTCTGAGAGAAGACGTTTATCTAGTGTCAACGCATTGCAACAGTCAAAGCTGTAACTTTAGGCTTTCCGACACAAGAAATGTATCTGCTCTAACATCAGTTCCAACATGAACTAATTTGTTTCACAACATTACAGTGTAACTAAAAACGGATGAAAAAGTGTGACACGTTAGCACGTCAGGTGCAAACACTTCAAGGTGTGCTGTTATTGTAAAATAATCAACTTCTGGGTGATAACGGCAGCTCTGCTTCACGTTGGGCCGCATCACGCCACCCCTCTGTGGATCATTTACTTCTATGCGACAATTAGTTCCGTTTCATTTATCTGACTGGATGAGCGACGTTCCAAGAGTGCGTATATTTCCTGTAACGGCACTGGGATGTTTCGCTCTACTCGTTTGTGTTCACCGCACAAAATTCCACTTCCTCGTTCGAAATGTTTACCACAGTGGAGTTAGAGACACGGCAAACGATACTTTTCAGGAATATAACTATTGGCTTAAAAGATGAAAGCTCATCAGATGAAGGGGGCAGTGGTGTCTTGGTGGTTAAGTCTCTGGGTTACTGATCGGAAGGTCGGGGGTTTAACCCCCAGCATTGCCAAGCTGCCACCGTTGGGCCCTTGAGCAAGGCCCTTAACCCTCTCTGCTATATCATGGCTGACCCTGCACTCTGACCCCAACTTCCTGACATGCTGGGGTATGCGAAGAAAAGAATTTCACTCTGCTCTAATGTATATGACCAATAAAGACTCATCGCCATTATCATGAAGAAGTGAAGCCAATTTCACAGGAAGTACCTTTAGCAGGAATATACAAAACAAGCCAGCTAGCCAACATGAGTGGGATCTATTTCCACTAGCGAAAATAAATAGAACATTTTGTCATATTTTGTCTGAAAATGTCACGTACTTGATGATAAGAATTTCTTGTTTTTAGAACTGTCCTTTAAAAGCAATATCGCACCTACATATGGCGAATCACAGCGGTGATGATACTCAGTATAACCGCACTCTTGCCCGTACGATATTGCTTAACTAACAGTAATAAGCAAGTAGTGTTTTATTCCTTACATGATACACGGAATTAAATTAGATTCAAGCTAGTTAGTTTTATTTCTCCTAGACTAACCTGTATTTCCAGAGCTATGCTAACATTTTGTAACGAGGACACTGTTAACATCATTTTTATGATCATAATTATGATACTATTAACATCATTTTTGCAATTCCGAATGGAAGTCGATTCAAGGTGCTAAGTTGTCTGATTTGTTCCTAGTAGGTTTTTGCCGTAGTTATTTTATTTCTGATGTTAGCTATGCGTATCATGTTGCTGTTTACGTCAGTTTTGTAATAAATACATGAATCAATGCCTCTGGTGCAGAGTTTGATAAAACCGTGAACTGGCAGTAAACAAGACTGACATTTAGATTAGAATCAAGGCAATCTTGTGATCATACTCACCAGGTGTTACTCCTGTCTCATGGTATTGGCTTTTTTTTTTTTTTTAATCTTTTTTTTTTTTTAGCATGTAATCATCAGATGAGTCCTGTCACGCATCCTCCCTCATCCACCAGAAGCAAAAAAAAAAAACAACAACAACAGAAAAACAACAGCCTGAATCTATCACGCATCTATCATTGCGCTAATTGCAATTACCATGCAAATGTATTTGTGTTATGGGTTGTGTCTGATGCCTCAGACAATTTAATAATGAAACTGAGATGAATGCAAAAGGCAACCTTCAGACATATCAATCAGCACAGGCCGTGAGTCCACAGTGAGGTTTATTTTAGATGAGAACGTGGTTCACTTGAGTTTATGGTCAAGTGCATGTGGAAAACCTTCAGTGCAAATTGTGAATCATTCAAATCTATTCAGTCTGATTGGAATGGAAGCATGAATTGTTCTGAGTACACGTGAAGATGAATAGTTAAAATGAATTTAAAAAAGCACAGAGACTTCTAGGAACAGCAAACATGCACTTCATTCATTTTGGAATGACTCGGCGTGGGAATTATTCCGTTTGTTATGACTAATTACAGGCTAAATCTCATAGAACGTTCATCTGTGGAGTTTGCTCAGCTGCTATGTGAACGACACGGCGAGCGCGACCTTTGCACTTTACACTGCAATTACGTCGTGAAAATTGTTCAGTCAGGACGACTCTGCTTTGAGAGATTGAATTCATTTGAAAAGATTACATAGTTTGTTATTGGTGGCAGGCTTAGGCGTTAAAGGTTTCAGCATCTATGCTCGATAAATGATGTTGTTTACCTGACTGAGGCATAAACCCCCAAACTCGATGATGTAGTGAACCGGTTCCAATTGGTCAGGGAGCGCAGCAATCTGCAAAACCTCGATGTTATCGCAGAGATCACGCCTCTTTGTGCAACATGAGAAACACGGTGAAAATGGCGCACGGGGAACAGAAGGACAGAAGACGGAAGAGCGAGACGGCCATCGGGGCAGAGTATAAAACCATCACCGGGCGATGGGGAACAACCTTCCGAGAACCAAAAATGTGAGGTTGTCTGGAGAGACCCGTGTCTGTTAAAAAAAAAGCAACATCAATGTCACAAGGAGTCAGAATGCGAAAACGGAGACATTATTCTCTCCGTAGCCCCGTACTTCTCTGTGTATCTGGAGGCGTGACGTCAACAATAGCGCTCACTCGGTCTCTGGTCAGGTGGCGCTGTCCCTGAGAGATATCAAATCCCAGATATTGGACCACAGTCTGACAGAGCTGAAGTTTAGTTAGCGAGGACTTGAAACCACACTGAGCCAGGTGGGCCAAGAGTTTTAGAGCCCTCCGTGCAGAGCTCACGTCCTTCAGCCGATGAAAGAATGCTGTCCGTGTACTGAACAAGGCAGCGGCCTTCTGGTAAAACGAGTGATGAGAGGGATTGATGCAGCATGGATGAAAACACAGCGGGAGAGTCGAGGAAACCCCGAGGAAGACGTGTCCATGTGTATTGTTGATTTTTAAACGTGAACGCAAAAATAGGCCGTGTCTGCACATATACAGGGATGCTGAAAAAAAGCGCTTCATAAATCAATTACCGTCAAATGTGTGTGTGTGTGTGTGTGTGAGGAATAGCGGTGAGAATAGAAGCTACACTAGTGCTTACTCTAATTACTACATCATTAATTCGCCTAAGGTCCTGAGTAAAATACCAGCCCTTCCCATTTGGCTTGCGTACAGGGTTACCAGGTGTGTTGTAGGAGATACTGTAGGGACGACCATGCCCTGTGTGAGTAAAGAATCAATCACCGGCGGTATGCCTACTTCATTAGTGTGTTTTCATTAGTATACCATAAAGTCTTAGGCACCACCTCTAATGCTTCGGGACGCTTCGTGCCGACTCGTGCTCATCATCACTCACATGGCAGACAGAAGAGAAACACAGATTAGTTGGAGTTAACAAAGTGAATCATGTATTGTAAGAGAACACTTCGGTTTAAACATTAAGTCTCTACCTAGTAGGTTGAAAGGAGACGACGGAATGACAATAAATTTGTGATAAAACATGATGTCAGGATCGTCAGGAGTTGCGACATGTCTGACGGTGTGTTTTTGGACAGGTTACAGGAACCCCATCCATTCCAACAGATTTAATGCTCGAGCTTGATACTCTAACTTCGTACTGTCTACCAAACAAGGTGTAAGTGGCACGAAAGGTAATGATTTACCCTCGACACAAAGGTAAATAATAGGTAGTGTGTTGTAATGTGAACTCATAGAACGCATAGGACGGGTTCTTTCACTCTGTGGGCATGCCAGTTGGTTTTGTTGAAATTACCACTGGGACAGGTTGTGATTCGACCTTGTGGCGACAGGGGGAGATTGTGGCCGATTGTTTTTTCAAATCCCTATGCTTTTTACGGCACTCACTTTCCCAGTGACCAGGAGCATGACAGTCAGTGCGTTTACGTGGACAACAATAATCTGATATTAACCCGATTAAGACGATACTCAGATTAAGAAACTACCATGTAAACAGCAATTTTGAATGACCTTAATCCGATTAAAGTCATACTCGAAGTAAACACAAATGGAATTAAGACGTGTGGAGTATTTCCTGTTTTAGTCGCATTATCGACGTGTATTACAGACATGTACACACCTTAATCACACTATTAACGTCCTGTGGGAGTTTTCACCGCATTTTGCGACAGGACGCGATCACACACGGCAGCGCTCGACCGTTTTACGGCAAACAAGAGAGCACGGCTGCGTCCCAATCCGCGTACTTACCTACTATAGGCCTGTAGTACTAAAAATGTATCTCGGCTACTATATAGACGGTAAGTACGCGGTTTGGGACGCAGCCCACGGCTTCAAGCGGTCGTCTATTTGCACGTACGGCACGACAAATAATTAACCGCACTTCAAGCGTTCGTAAAAATTTTTTATAAAAACACCCAAAACTGTATACGGTACCATAACAAAGACGAACTGTATGTCGATACGTGAAATTCTGGAGGGACGTCGGACGGCGTGGCGCGGTGACGTAATGACGTGTGCCGTTAATCGATCTCTGTTCTATAACACGTAACACGGGAACATGAAAGGAGTATTCTAAAAGCGACTCATGTAAACACCTTAATCAGAATATCGTCTTATTCAGAATAAGGTAAATAATTAGATTACTGCTGTCCATGTAAACGTAGTCATAGATGACATTTACTTGGCCGCCTGCCACTCATATTACGTTTATGTTAGTGTGAGGGGTGCATTAGTAGAGACTATCACAGGTTTCATTTTTTGTTTGACAGAGGTTTCAAAAGCCCTGTCGGATTCCATTTCCCTGACGCGTGTGGTGAAAACTCATGCTGTCATTATTTGCAGATTTTGTGTCGTAATTCTAATGGGTTGAGCACACTCGCTGCGCATATTGTTTAGACGTGTTTATAAATAAAATGGAATGTTCTCCGGTTAAAGGCAAACGTGAATTGTTTTCCCGTTCACACTGGGCGCGAATTAAAATGAGCTGGAGGATTCATGAGCCTGCGAGTAAAAGTTCCTCGGTGTTATGTAACGACCAAGGACCTTTAACAAAATTCAGCGAAAGTCTGGACTGAGCGTATCTAGACTGCTGTTTAAGTGAATCAACAAAATGAGCGGGTTTATCTGTCGAAGGAAAAGCATCACATATTGCCTTGATTTCCATAATACTAAGAGGTTTCAATGTAAAACTTTTTCCTACCTGTATGAAAGGCACAGTGACATAGGGATCAGAGCTAGAGCGGTGGGCTCTGTTTGCTCAGTAAATGTGGTAGATTTAGTCTTTTTTCTTTTTCTACATCCACTGATTTGGTGTGATTTTACACTGACCATTTGCACCCATAGTTACAGCTTAATTTGATAATCAGAGCTTATCATTTAATAATCATGAGAGTATATCAGACAGTGTTGGTTATAATATTCAATCAGATGACGGGTATCAGATTCTTTGCCGAATCATGCGGTAACCTACGCCTGTGGAAATACCATGGGCTAAAACAGAATTTCTCGAATCACGTATGCACGGCGTATGCAAAGATTTAACCATATATCTATACGGAGGTAGAAAGAATTCAAATCAGTCACTCACCTCTGTCCAGATATCCCCGCTTCTGACACCAGGAAACTGTTAAGTACTTTGTCTTAAACCAGTCACAGAACCAGAATTTGGACCCTGCTCCGGCTGATTTCTTCTTCGTCTGGGCCCAGGAAGAAGTCCCACCGACACCATTGTTCAGTGAAAGCTTCTTAGTTTAATGATACAGAAAGCACAGTATATATACACACAGAAATATTGATAAGGAATGATCATGTCAATTGGAACAGGTCACAGATCAAATCAAAAGATCTGTTACGTATGCTCGAGTGACATAAGAACTATAAGATGTCTAGTCTACCGAAGAAGAACCGAAAGACAGAGTGAGGACAAAAGGCAGGTTGATTAGGAACGCTCAAAACACCACATACCAAGAACACAAAACAATTTGGTTCTGGTACGTTGTGACACAAATTGCAGACCGTCACAATTGAGACACAGAGATCATGCCTGAAACTTCTCGGGTACTCCCGATGAAACCGTGGGAACAGTGGAACTCAACGTTCTCCTAGGCAGGAATATGGAGAACTCGTTTGTTTGTGAGCTGCTGGCGAGCGTCGCCTGCAGATCGGGTTCGGGAGCAGCTAAAAAGGACCAAGGAACAGTTGTGTTATGTTGCCGATTTCCCAGGGCGTGAATCCTTCGGATATTTAGTCTGTGCTTCGGATATTCAGTCTGCATCGGGGTGACTGGATTGAGGTCCAGAGAGAGAGGGTGTTCTTCCAAATCAGAGCAGGTCATTGTTATGACGATCAAGGTAAAGAATATAACTATGTCTTTCATAACCAGTAAATGAGTGGTGAGGCAATTATATCTGTGGTTTAGCACATGTCTGGTGAGCATGAGTTAATTGATTGCGGGTGGAGTCAACTTATCAGCTAAGCATCAGCTGATACTGTTTGGCAACCATGTTCTGCCTTAACTTTCAATTTCATGAATCCCAGCCAAACACGGTCTCCACATGAAGTATCCTGAGGCCATGAAGGTTGTAGGTACTTACTACTTAAGAATGGCCTTACATTTCTTTCATTTCTTTTATTTCTTTTCTTTTAATTAATAAAATTATCTGTAGAATAATATTCAAGGATTTCATTACTAGTAAAATAACTAACAATAATTAAATTATTATTCAACAATCCATACATTTTCTATACCATTTTCCTTCACAGTGTCACAAGGAGCCTGGAGCCTATCCCAGGGGACTCCGAGCATAAGGCCCTGGACGAGGTGCCAACCCATCACAGGGCACAACTGCACACACACTCACACACTATGTGCACTTTCGAGCTGCCAATCAGCCTACAACGCATGTCTTTGGACTGGGGGATGAAACCCAGAGGAAGCCCCTGAAGCACAGGGAGAACATGTAAACTCCATGCACACAGGGCAGAGGCAGGATTTAAAGCCCAACCCTGGAGGTGTGAGACAAATGTGCTAACCACTAAACCACTGTTCCCTCCATTAAATTATTATTAATTAATTTGACCAATAATTAATTATAAATTTTAAAATAATAATAATAATAAAGAGTTATAATGGATAAGGCACTGGACTCCTAAGCCAGGGATTGTGGGTTCGAGTCCCATCTGGGGTGATAGGTTAGCAGAGTGTCACATTGGAAATTTCACATGAAGCCACAAAAACAAAAACAAAAACACTCACGTTCACCTCACACCTCCAGGGTCGAGGGTTTGATTCCCACCGTGGCCCTGTGTGTGCGGAGTTCGCATGTTCTCCCCGTGCTGCGGGGGTTTCCTCCAGGTACTCCGGTTTCCTCCGGTAGGAGGTAGGCTGATTGACGTGATTGGTAAGCTGATTGACGTGTCCGTAGTGTATGAATGGGTGTGAATGTGTAAGTGATTGTGTGCCCTGCGATGGATTGGCACCCTGTAGAGGGTGTACCCCGCCTTGTACCCGATGCTCCCTGGGATAGGCTCCAGGTTTCCCCGTGACCCTGAAAAGGATAAAGCTATAGGTATAGAAGATGGATGGGTGGAAAGTGTATGTGTGCGTGTGTGTGTGTTGGAATGGTATGTGACCACATAGGTGTGAAAAAGAAAAAGGGAGCGTTCCAATTCCCACTTCATCAACAGAAAAAGGAGGAGTGAATCAAATACTAGAAAATTTGAACAGGACACAACACGGGCATTAGGAACAGACCTTTAAATAACTGTTATGGATTTATTTAGGTGTCAATTAATTAGCCACAGTTTATGAATAGGTGGATTAAAAAGTGAAATAACTATTGAATGGATGAATGTTATCAGCCCTGAATGTAATAAACTAGGTGTAATACTCAGATGAAACAGAAAAAGAATAGGCTTAGTAAGAGATCGCATACAAAAGGAGCTCATGGAAATGTGAAGAGAGAGAGAGAGAGAGAGAGAGAGAGAGAGAGAGAGAGAGAGAGATTGAGAGAGAGAGAGAGATCAAAGCGGCACTTTGTAAGGGCCTAAAAGGCTATATATCATAAGAATCATCATATAATCAGGTCAAATTCAGGTTATAAAATAATAAAACACTGTACTGGAGATAGAAAACAAACTATATTTGGTATAGTTAACTAAGCCCAAAGGCTCAGTCTCACTTTGAGTAAATCTTGCTTGTGCATGTCACATTGGCAGATTCGCGTGGTCCGAGATGCTCTGGGGCAGGGGGCAGAAGAGGAATCATCTGGCCTGTCAGAATTTTTGTGAATCTGTTCATTCTGGCAAAAAATAAAAGTGGAGATGTCATTTTGAAGTTCACAGAAGGGTCCAGCCACTACGTGTGTCACTCTCGAACATGTTGGCAACGAATGGGTTCAACTTGAAAGTGAGATTAAAGTAATAAGAAACAAAAAATGAATGTGTTTCAGTTTAGTCATTTTGCAGGGGCCATGGTGGCTTAGCGACTTTGTGGTTAGCATGTTTACTTCATACCTCCAGGGTTCGGGGGTTCAAATCCCACCTCTGCCCTGTGTGCCGTGAGTTTGCACATTCTCCCTGTGCTTCAGAGGCTTCCTCTGGGGACCTAGATTTCCTCTCCCAGTCCAAAGACATACGCTGTAGGCTGATTGGCATTTCTAAGTTGTCAATAGAGTGTGAATGCGTGTGCAATTGTGCCCTGCAATGGTCCCCTTGCTGTATAGGCTCCAGGCCGTGTAGGATAAGCGGTACAGATAATGGATGGATGTATGGATGGTCCTGTTTCACTCAAATGGGCTTTTCCACCAAGTTGTTTCTGCTGTATATTTTGGTCCACTCCCGACAGTGCTGAATCGAGAGAGATTGAGAAAATATCCCTTGGGGGTTTTATCACAGGGCGGTCTCAGGTGGAGTCATCTTCCCCCTTCTTCACACGCTGGAAGGTTAAGCACAGACAGCCCTATGTGAGTAAAACAATAGCTATTACCCAGTATGTCATTCATGATGATGAGCCGCTATACGATCAGGGATTCCAACTCAGTGGAAACAAAAACGCACTTTACTTATATCTATACAGAAGCGCTTTTCCAAAGTGAAATGAAACCTGCTCATCTCCATTGCAACCCTAATCAAGTTCAGGTAACTAACATAACTAGCTAAACTAGTGTTTGTTTAAATGTTCAGCAATGCCCATGATTGGTTCATAGTAAATAGGTTACTCGGGTCTGTGTCAGTATCGGTAATTCTAGACGTACTGATAACGTATTTGTACTCAGTGTGAAAAAAATAGTCATCAGTGCATCCCTAGTTTACAATGACAAATATTTGTGCCACGGTCAGGATTTATATGCCTTGGATCGCAGCTCAGAGTTCAGCACATTCCCACACACCTGAGTCAGTGCATGAAGGAGCTGATAATTAGCTGATGTGTTACAGCAGGGACAGTCTCAACACTTCCCACCTTATTGCATGTAAATGTCAGACAGTTGATTAGTGGATGTGGATTATTTATTTCTAGTCTTCCTGCCAGTGATACTGGTGTATTATACTTTTCCAGAGCTAAATTGAAGATGAAGAAAGTTTATTTATTACTACAATGGTATACTGTCCACTCACTGCACTTCTACATGAACTGCTGCTCATGCTATGTCACAGGGCAGATGAACACTCAGAGGAAAGCAGTATCAGCCTTCATCTACGTACATGAGCTCATAGATGCCAGTGGTTGGTTAGTGCCGTTATGATTGACAGGGAAGAACATAGTGCTGTCCGTCCTACTAAGAGAGCATGCCTAATCAAGCAACCTTGGACTCATGGCAGATCATCATTGGGATTCAATCTCCTGACTAAAGAGCAAACACTGTTCTGTTGCACCATTCAGCAGCACCAACTTGTTATTATTAAATAAAATAAAACTCTTTTTTTAAAAAAAAATAATAATAATCATTTTCATGAAGGGTGCCAAGGATTTTGAAGTGCAATGTAAGCACACCAAACCTGCACAAGACAACAGGATGAGCCTCTGGATTTTTTTTTTTTACTCCAGGTATGTCAGTATTCAATAAGACAATCCTTTTGAGCTCTGAATGGTTGCCATTTTTGTATTTCGATATTTTACAGCTGTATGTGAGATATCTTTATGCTATGGCAGCAGTTTAATTTCAAGTTGTTATGCAGAGCCCAAGGGATCAGAGGAGGTTCCTTTCAAAATGATTAGCAGCATAAATTAGTGTGTAATCATCACTGACATTAGTGAATTTATCAATGCCTGGGCAATTCCCAAATGGACCTATTTCTGAATATCACTGATGTCTCCTGTTCCTGCCTCCTGTTTGTATCCTTTCTCAGAGCATTCCTTCTGGACGTTGCTGTACTTTTTGGGGTCAGATGAGCTGTCTATGCCATTTTGACTCCACCCACTCATCACTGCTAGGGTCATGCCAACACTTACGGTTCATCAGCGCCCAAATGTCAACCTCTTAGACAGTTTAAAGGTCACTAAACTACAGAAAATGTTGTTATTCTACAAATTAAGGAAACACAAATAGGGCTCTAAGAGGGTGAAAGGAAATGTGCCAGATATATTTGTTGCACATTCTAGTCTTCAGAAAATATATCTAGAAGCTTCTGTACCATGCTTTCTGTCCCTCTAGTGCATGTTAGTTAATAGGACGAATGCTAATGATGGAGAGGTGTGGGAAATTAATTTCCTATGGGAAATTAGCTGTATCACAGTAATGTATCCTGGGACTTCGAATTTGATTTAAAACATATGATCATATTAGGACATTTCCTACTTTATTATTTGTCAGCACAATTAAATCCACAAGACTAATCATTCAAATGTTAAAAAAAAAAAAAAAAAATGCACGTTAAATGCACCGTATACATTCAGCACTATCTAATAGAGCAGAAGCCGGACATGGTCTTAGAAAAATGTCCTTCCTAACACTGATTGCACTGACATAGGGTCTGTAACCATGGACAATTTATAAAAAATGTATTGGGGTAAAGAACTAATGGTATCACTAAAATTAAGGATTTTGTAATGTCCATTAAAAATCCCCTGAAGTGAGTAAAATAGGTCAGGATGTAAGAATACTATTAAACTACCGTAAGCTAAAACCTTGTTAGAGAAATGTTAGTACAACAACTTCAGGGCTTTTTCTCTGGATTTCAGTCTTGGTTATGTCCTTAACAAAGAGATGGGTCATTCCACCGCCTGGTTGCTAACACAGAAAAGAGTCTTGATGCATGTATAATGTGGACCTAGATGGTGATGGTGGTCCAGAATTAGCATTTTAAATCTTATGTGGGCAGCTACAGGAACCCAGCGGAGGAAAAGGGTGCAAAAGGGTGAGGTGGGAAGTCTTGTGATTATGTTGAACGCTGCACAGAGATCAAGAAGGATCAGAAAGAATGATAGTTTGGCTGAAGTAGTGGCATGAAACTTCTCTTTCTTTGTTCTCTCAGCTGCCCTTAATTCCCTCTAACTGCTACAATATGTAACATGTTTGACAGCCAAGAAGTGGAGCAAGAAAATGTTCATGGTCTGGAAAATAGAAGGCCTATGAATGAAGAAAGTAAATAGAAGGAAATACTGTTGAATAATTCAGGTGGTTGAGAGGGTGTGGTCAAGTGGAAGTTTCACTGAGTGGAGGAGGAGGAGTTGTTGTTCGATAGGCTGCCAGAGCCATTATCACCCTGCAGTTCTCGCCTGGTTTCTCACTGAAGCTAAGCAGGGTTGAGCCTGGCCAGTGCCTGGCTGGGAAACCTCCTGGGTAAAACTAAGGTTCCTGGAGGAAGTTGTATTAGTAAGGCGATCAGGGGGCGCTCACCCTGTGGTCAATGTGGGGCCTAATGCCCCAGTGTAATTATGGGGACACTATACTGTAAAAACAGACATTACACCGAGGTTCTGGCTCTCTGTGGTCATGAAAAAGCACTTATTGTAAAAGAGTAAGGGTGTAACCCTGGTGTCCTGGTGAAATTCCCCCATTGGCCCTTCTCTATCATGGCCCCCTAATAATCCCCATCCCTGATTTGGCTACATCAATCTCTCTTCTTCACTAATAGCTGGTGTCTGGTGGGCATTCTGACGCACTAAGGCTGCCGTCATATCATTCAGCTGAATGCTACAAACTAGTGGTGGTTGAGGATATTCCCCCCATACTATGTAAAGTGCTTTGAGTGTATATAAATGTAACTATAACTAACTAACAGGGTGGGAAGGGTGAGATCTGAAAGGGGGATTTGCATTACACTGATGTGTAGGACGTGGAAGTGGAAGTCCTTGTGTGTGACTGAGGAAGTTCTTATGTGTCGAAAGGCAGTTGTTGAAGGTCAGATTAAAAGATTGCAAGAGGGTGGGGGGAGCAGATCTTATACAAAGTTTCCTGGGGGACCAGATAGATGATGGCTTACAACAATTTGATGATGAATATGGAGTCATATGATGAGATATTAAGATAAGAAAGTGCAAGTGGTGTGAATTATCATGCCAGTTTCTCAAGAAATGTGGGCGGCAGCATAAGAAGTGGACAAGGCAGTCAGAGTCAATGAATTCTCTATAGTGCTCTAGGTGTCAGTCAGCACGAGGAGTGGAGAGACTGAAAATATGTTAGTCAAGAATGGTTCATTAAGATGCACTGTGTCTCCAGTATATGAACCTGGGGATCAAGTATGACTCTCCACCAGAGACCTTCATCTTCGTCAAGGTGATCGTAAGTCAATGCCTCGATATGTCTGCCCTTTTAGAATCATCCACTGCATTAATGAGATGATGTAGAGTAGAAAATAAACAGACATTATTGCATGTCAGCTAGTTGTCAAATCTCCCTATTGATACCTCTAGTCGCTGGTCCGCTAGATGAGCTATCACTAGCTGACACACCTGCACCATCTCTGGACTTTGAATGGCCACCTGTTGTGGGGTGTAATGGAATAATGTGATATCACCAGCTCTGCTCACTTCTGCTAAAGCAACAGAGCTACTGTATCTTTCCTCCAATCCACAGTCAGCTGACAAACTCTAAAAAACACTGGGTTAAAAACAACCCAAAATGGGTTATTTCCAGACCAATGTTTGGGTAAATATAGGACAAAACACATTTTGGGCTAAATTACTCCGTCAAGTTGGGTTGTTAATTTTAACCCAGCAAATGGAGGTTTTTCAACCCAAAGGATGGTTTCATTTTTACAAAATGCTGGGTTCATTTTATTTCAGAAATGGGTTCATATTTTCAGGGGGTTTTTTACCCTTTGAAAATGTCAAATATACAGCATTATAGAACAAATATGTCAACGTGATATCTCCTTTATTTATACACAAGAAGGTGTTCAGAAATATATTGCTACAGCTGCTAAAGTGGTGTTTATAAAACCCCTTCAGATGATTCAGAATGCAGCAGCAAGCCTCGTCTCCAACCAGCCCAAAAGAACCCATGTCACACCCCTCTTCATCTCGCTCCACTGTCTTCCTGTAGCTGCCTGTATCAAATTCAAGGCCTTTATGCTCATGTACAAGACCTTGTCTGGAACAGCACCCTCCTACCGCAACACTCTCCTTGAGGAGAATCTGCAATCGGTTAACAACCGACACCTGGGAGTGCCTACTCAGCGAGGTTCAAGATCCCTTTCCGGAGCCATGAAACTGACTGTCCCTCAGTGGTGGAATGAACTTCCAACCTCAATCCAGTCAGTAGAATCTATCACTATCTTCAAAAAATGGCTGAAGACCGACCTCTTCCGCAAACACTTAATCAACCCCTAACTTGTTCCCTACCCATTATTTAAAAAAAAAAAAAAAACCCTTACACTGGCTCTTACATCTCTACTCTGCACACTTTGCTTCTCTAGAACTTAATTAAAGATCTTGTATAGTAGCACTACTTGTATTGTTCTCCGCTTTGTATATCGCTTTGCTTGTATTTCCTCGTATTAAAAGCGTCTGCTAAATGAATAGATGTAACGTAATGTTCAAGTAAATTACTCAAAGTCATATATTTAGGACTAAAAGCGCAGATTTTGATCAAAGGAGATGTTTAAAACATCCAAAAAAACTGAGTAACCAACTTACGATCCGGTGGACGTTACAAACACGTAAGCCAAAGCTGAGGACGATAGCGGTGCGTTTAATGACATGTAAACTGGACTGTTACGGCACATTTTTGCTTCTTCTAGTGTACAGTGATGGTTTTATGGGGAAATATGTTGATACCTTCACTTCACTCTTAAAACAGATGTGTTCAAAATAACCTCGTCATGTGTTCATTTTTAACACACCTGTGTGTCTAGGTAAGGACATCACATTTTGTGTCGCTTTCACCACAATCAGTGTGTTAGTACATTTAACGCATGCTGTGTGTTAGTACATTTCCACACACGTGTTAAAAGATGTGTTAAAAAATAACACAGAGATGTGCTGTTTGTCCTTTTCCCCCTGCAATAATCCTAAAATGCAATTTGATCGCATGCTAAAATTCCACTAAAATGATTCGCAAAATAAATAAACAATTGCATGAAATGCAGGTGACATTTATTCAGATCATTAAAACATTTGACTGATGTAAGAATTGGATTAGATGCATCTTATTGCAAATCTTTTGCCATTTGGGAAGACAAGTGTCCCTTGAACTGAGAAATCGCGTTACAGAATCCCAAATTGTGTAATGTTGGGAATGTGACCTCCTCTCTCCTAATGAACAAAATGGCGCTGTAGCCTCACCAGGAAAATCGAACTGACCTGCAAATATTTATTTTCCAGCCTTTAGCACCTCAATGCCATTTTTTAACAACCTAATTAAGTCAACCTACATTACAGAGATAGTGGAAAACATTACAACCTTCTGTAACCCCAACCTCTCTTTCTGTCACATTAACCTTGCGAAGAACTTGTGGCCTCGACATTACTGAGTTAGCTAAGTTCAGTTAGCCACTGACTGTCTGCACCTGTTACCCAGCATTAACATTCACCAAATAAACACGGCCCTAACCCATCCTCCTAATGCTAATTCCTATAGCAACACTTGCTGAATGTAAGTAACATTAACCCACTCTCTGTATTGCATCATGGTGAATATCTGTAATTCTAGGTTATCGTTAACTCTCAAAAAGGGAATGGGAATGTCTAACATTACCGCGAGCTGTATGCTAAAGTATATCAGCTCAGGTGAGTGTGTAGGTTAGCATCACTCATCCCTACTGTGATTGGTGATAGCATCCAGCTAGCTAACCCTAACTCAGAGCCTCAGATACGATGCAGACCCAGAGAATTATAGAATAACCTCAGTCCATATTTCACATCCAATATAAACCCATGACACTAGTAGTGTAACTCCGACCCTGAGGAAGCAGTGCACGATATTCACTGTTGCAGCCGTAGCGATAGGTAAAGTTAATTATCACTCGCTGAGTTACTGTTTTATAATGAATACATTTTCGAGAGCTCCCTGCCTAAATATCACAAACTCGGCCAGGCATTTTCAGCATCGTGAACACTAAATAATGATGAACGCTAGCTTACCTGTGGTCATTTGGTTTCCTCGCTTCAGGACTCCACCGTCACAATCAAAATCTCAAAGCGACGAACATTCACTTTGAGACGAGTTCAGAGTCGGTACGATGACGTCGGCAGCGTCCACAATAATTTAACACATGTTGTGTTGGTCGCTCACGTGAAATTGTAAAAATAACTCATTTAAATGACCCAAAAGGCTCAACCCAGCGTTTGGGTAGAAAAAAAACACCCCAGCATTTTTTAGAGTGCATAGTCCCTCGATTTTGCATAATTAATTCATGCACAGCAGAACTAAACAAGAATGAATTGTATACCTCGGATTGTAGATTTGGCTTTTGGTTTAGGAGTTTCTGTTGACATGTCAGATTAAATAAATAAGAGAAGTAGCCAAAACATGAGCTAGAGGACAAACTGTTCTTGACTGTCCAACAAACGGCAGTGAAGACAAAACATTAGGCAAAATTCCCAGAAAGAAACAGGAAGCCAGCAAAGGATTTGCAATGGAGTGTTAAACATGGATAGTATTTTTGTCTCCATCAAATGGAGGGATTACGAATTTAAAAAATTGTCGATATTCTTATATGATTCAAGTAATTATGCTAATACTGTACAATCATATTAAAAAGCCAAATCTGTGCCTTAGCTACATAGTCATTGCTTCATATTAAATGTGTTGAGGTTCATACTTTTAAAAAAAAATGTATATAATGTGTCAATAATTTTTTTTTTTAATGAACGACAGCAGTAATTTGATTTAGTGAGTCATTTTAATGAGTAGCCAAAATGAATAGTTGTCGTATATGAACTTTCAAAGTGCTCATTACTAAAGCTTTTTATTTTTATAGTAAGAGTTTATGTTTTCACAATAGAGGCCTAATTTCAAACACGCTGACAATGGGTCCTTTAATGAGGAAATAAATAAACAAGGAAATAAATTAATAAATACATGCTCAAATCATGATTTATTATTACATCCAAATCATACCTGCTTTGATGCATCGCCTTGGAATTTAGCACTGAGTCAGGTTTCCCGCTCTACATGACAGTTAGTGAGCTACTGAACATCTTCCGTTTAATTGAAATAAATGTAAATAACAGTCAAGCACAAATGTTTTTGTCCATTTTCCATGCTTCATTTATTCTGAAGGATACTGATGAATATAAAATGTGTTTGCTTTGCGAGCGGTACGACCCCTGCTGCACTGATGTTTCCCAGACGGTCCTGCTTTATTAATTCTGCACACAAAAGCAATCCATCACTGTTCCTTCAATCTGGAGAGAACAAAATGTCAGACTATCAGAGGAAAGATGTGTGACAGAGGAAAGGGTGTCGTTGGTTTGGTTATTTCACCCCCCATTCCCAGGATCACTGAGGAGATTATAGAGTTCTTAATAACTTTAAGCACATTTGGACAGGGGCTCATGGTGGCTTAGTGGTTAGCACGTTCGCCTCACACCTCATGGGTCGGGGGTTCGTGACCCTGTGTGAGCGGGGTTTGCATGTTCTCCCCGTGCTGCGGGGGTTGTCTCCGGGTACTCCGGTTTCCTCCCCCTGTTGCTGATTAGCATGTGTGGATGGATTGGCACCCTGTCCAGGGTGTACCCCGCCTTGTGCCCGATGCTCCCTGGGATAGGCTCCAGGTTTCCCCGTGACCCTGAAAAGGATAAAGCGGTACATTTGGAAAGATCATGTTAAATTTTATGTGCCACTGATTTTGTATAGTTTTAAGATTGTGTTGTGACTGTGATGTGTAATGCAATGCCTTTATGGAAAAAAAATCACATATTTAAAATGTGATCATATGTTGTTTTTTTCCACATAGAATTTCGTGAGTAAAACGTGAAAAAAAAATTGTGAAAGTATAGTTTGTCGTGATGCCTTGAAATTACACACAGACATGTGACGTCATGTGAATAATGCGATTTATGAAACCATTTTTTAAAAACATACATGAATCATGTGTAAAAACACAAAAAAATAAACAAATCATGTAAATATTATGTGAAAAGGAGTTA
This sequence comes from Ictalurus punctatus, assembly GCF_001660625.3. NCBI lineage: Eukaryota > Metazoa > Chordata > Actinopteri > Siluriformes > Ictaluridae > Ictalurus > Ictalurus punctatus. The sequence continues at coordinate 24,787,711 of NC_030429.2, read as the reverse complement.
TATGTAAAAAAAAATAATAATAATAATAATAATGAATATAAAAACTACATGAATCATGTGCTAAAATTAGCATGTAAAAAATCGTTTAAAAAATCAGTTGTGAAAAGAAATGCATTATATGTGGAGAAAAAAATATCACGTGAAAATGGATGAATGATGTATTCGAATTAACATGTAAAATAAATAATTTGTAAAAAAAAAAATCACATGAAAATGGATGAATGATGTATTGGAATTAACGTAAAATAAATAATTATTTTTTTAAAAATCATGTGAAAATGGATGAATGATGTATTCGAATTAACATGTAAAATAAATAATTTGTAAAAAAAAAAAAAAAATCACGTGAAAATGGATGAATGATGTATTGGAATTAACGTAAAATAAATAATTTGTAAAAAAAAAAAAATCACGTGAAAATGGATGAATGTATTCGAATTAACATGTAAAATAAATAATTTTAAAATAAATAAATAAATAAATAGATATAAAAATCACGTGAACGCAAATTATTCATGTGTAAAAATCAAATGTGAAAATGATAAATAATGTGGCAAAATAACGTCTGATTTAATGAACCATGGAAAAAATCACGTGAGTATGAAATAGTCATGTGTAAAAAATCACAAGTAGTACAAACAAATCGTGTAAACAAATCATCTGTAAAGAAATGTAAAAAAAACACGTGAAAAGTGAATTGTGTAAAAATCACGTGAAAATATGTAAATGAATCACTTAAAATTAACATGTGACAATGAATGAATCATGTGTACAAATAATAATAATAATAATAATAATAATAATAATAATAATAATAACTCTTATCTTGAACAGTGTGATGCTTGCCTGTAATTTCTCACCAATTCAATTCAATTTGATTTGTTTAGCGCTTTTAACTATGAATATTGTCTCGGGGCAGCTTTACAGAAATATATAAACACAGGATGCAGATTTTAAGTGTGTGAATTTATCCCTATTGAGTGAGCCAGTGGCGACGGTGGCGAGGAAAACTCCCTATTATATTTCTAAGATAAGAAATGTAATGTCACATGATGCAGAAATTAGTTCACCGGGCTCATGTGCTTTACTAATCAATTGAGAAACTGCAGATGCGCTGTGAAGCATTCATCATGAGTGCTGATCAAGCGCTGCTCTTTCATTGAACTCTGCTGATTTAATCGCTGAACGCCGTTTGAGTCAAGTCGTCACTTTTAGAAGCTGAATTCTGCTGATGAATGATTTTGTGAAAGAATTTCTCAGTAGCTTGGATGCAAAGCGAGAAATAACGAGGCAAGGGAAGTAGATATACAGTACATAACCTGAGTAGCAGAGAGCAACTGACAACAATGACCACAAAAGACAGACGCTAGACCATGACTGAGGTGCAAGGTGAGACTGCATGTGCTCGTGAACGAAAAAAACGTGACACAGGGTGCAAAACAGTCACGTGACATATTCCAGTGAGGTGCAGTGGCTGATGGGAAACACAGTCCAAAAATGTAGGAAAAATTATTACAGGCTTATTAAGTTTAATACATGAATATAAAAGACAAGAGGAGTCGTTAAATACTAGGAAAAAAGTGTGAAAGATGGTAAAACTGGGGTTTGTTGGAATCAGCAGGATGCAGTGTGGGAGTTGTTGTTGGGAGACGATTATATAAAACCGACACGATACAAGATGGTAGAGAGAAGTAAACTAAACCAAATAGATGATAAACTTCAACAAATATACCGTATACGAAGGCAAAATATAAATGAAACAAAATGCAAAGAAGCAAAGCTAACTATACAATGCACTGCAATTCAGCATGAGATATCGTCATCTGTGTGTTACCTGATTGTGTTCACCTGTTCTATGTTCCGTCCTAGATTCATTTCCCATCTATACCCTGCTGCGTCTTTGTCTCGTTATGCATTCTCGTAACATTAAGCCTGTTTCCCTGAAATGTATATTTGTTCTGGTTTCTTGACGTTTCTTCATGGATTATCCTTGTTTCTTTGTTTCCTGTAAGTCTTTCGACTTCACCTAAATCAATTCAATTCAATTCAATTCAATTTTATTTGTATAGCGCTTTTTACAACAGACATTGTCTCAAAGCAGCTTTACAGAAATATCAACACGGTATACAGATATTAAAGGTGCGAATTTATCCCAACTGAGCAAGCCACTGAGTGGCGACGGTGGCGAGGAAAAACTCCCTAAGATGTTTTAAGAGGAAGAAACCTTGAGAGGAACCCGACTCAGAAGGGAACCCGTCCTCATCTGGGTAACAACAGATATTGTGAAAGAGTTCATTATGGATTTATATGAAGTCTGTATGGCGTTAGGAGCAGCCGTAGTCCCAGCAGTCTGGAATTAGAGAAGATTTGAGCTCCATCCAGAGGCAGAAAGGATCTGGATCTCTAGTATCTCCATAAATTCGTGTGGGGCTCGGCGAAAGGAGAGAGGGAGAAAAAAGATAATTATGACTGCGAAGTAGTAGAACAGAATCTAGTCAGGGTAGGCTTGAGTGAACAAATACATTTTAAGCCTAGACTTAAACACCGAGACTGTGTCTGAGTCCCGAACACTAATAGGAAGACTGTTCCATAACTGTGGGGCTCTATAAGAGAAAGCTCTTCCCCTGCTGTAGCCTTCACTATTCGAGGTACCGTCAGATAGCCTGCATCTTTTGACCTAAGTAGGCGTGGCGGATCATAGAAAACCAAAAGGTCGCTTAGATATTGTGGCGCGAGACCGTTTAGTGCTTTATAGGTTAATAAAAGTATTTTATAGTTAATGCGAGATTTTACTGGGAGCCAATGCAGTGTGGATAATATCGGTGTGATATGGTCGTATCTTCTAGTTCTAGTTAGGACTCTAGCAGCTGCATTCTGGACTAATTGGAGCTTATTTATATTCCTACTGGAACATCCAGACAGTATCATTCTTTTTGCAGAATTTAGCAAAGATACGTCCAAAGGGTTTTCCACGACCACCACTCGTACAGTATACGCAACCACAACTGGGATCATGTTGCTTTAACGCCACCATCACCACCATCATGCCGCCTGTAAGCCTGAGCGTTATTTACTTGTTAATGAGCAGATTTGACGTGTCTGGGATCATAATAACGCTTATTTAGTGAGATCACTGGGTTAATGACTGATGTCAGCATCGATACATCACTCTGTGGCTTGAGCCCAACAGCAGACATTACACCTGTTTATACATAACGTTTACACTTTAATTACACGTGCACGTACGTGGTAGCATTTAATGGGTTTCCAGTAAAAAAAATTTAAAAAAAAGCGAATGTAGAGAAAGCGAAAAGACCTGCTTCACACATTTTTCAAGTGTGTTTTTATTTTTCACATGATTTGATTTATGATTCCTTTATGTTCACTTGTTGTTGTTGTTGTTTTTTATTTCACATCATTCATTTATTTTTACGTGTTTTTTACACAAGCTATTCATTTTACATGTGATTTTTTAGTGGTTAACACGTTCGCCTCACACCTCCAGGGTTGGGGGTTCGATTCCGACCGTGACCCTGTGTGTGTGGAGTTTGCAGGTTCTCCCCGTGCTGCGGGGGTTTCCTCCGGGTTCTCCGGTTTCCTCCCCCAGTCCAAACACATGCATGGTAGGCTGATTGGCGTGTCTAAAGTGTCCGTAGTGTATGAATGGGTGTGTGAGTGTGTATGTGATTGTACCCTGCGATGGACTGGCACCCCGTCCAGGGTGTACCCCGCCTTGTGCCCCATGCTCCCTGGGATAGGCTCCAGGTTCCCCGCGACCCCGAAAAGGATACGCGGTATAGAAGATGGATGGATGGATGATTATGACATTTAATTTATTGTCACATGATTCATTTACACATGATTTTTTTTTATGATTCATGTGTATTCACATGATTTAGACATGAATAATTTACGTCTTTTTAGATTGATTAATTGATCAATTCATTTGCATATGTGACTTTTACACGATTCGTTGTGATTTTTGTGATTCATTAATTTTCACGTGATTCATTTATTTTTACGTGACTTTTTTCATCTCAGTTTTTTTCAAATTCAGAGTATAACGTGTTGAAATGCACTTTCAGGTGTTTGTCATATGTGATCATATAATCAGTCACACTATTTCTATTCTATTATGTTGTGATTTCTGCCAAATATTTTTTTCTTGAACCTGAGAAAGAAAGAAAAAATTATAGGTGAATAGTGGCAAACAAAAACCTCTTTGTCCAAGGCAGCAGGCAACACGTATCTAGACAGGACTGAAATGATCATACGGTAGGCAAATTAAACTGGAATAACATCAAGAAATAAAATCAAAGCTGTATCTGCCGTATCTGATCGAGAACCAAGTGTGATTTGCTACAATGTCATTTGCTATCATGGCTGAGAATGCTTAATCTCTCTCTCTCTCTCTCTCTCTCTCTCTCTCTCTCTCTCTCTCTCTCCACAATACCTGCACTAGAGAATTGAACAGACACATAACTATGCAGTTGGAGTCCTGCTCCTGTCACATTTCATGTGTCAGTCTGTAAAAGTGCTGTGGTTAGTGGTTTGCTTCACATTGTTCTGAAGAAGGCACAGTGTGTGAAAACAAGTTAATGCACTGAATGCACGGGTGTAGATTTGGTTTGAACATGGGGGGGGGGGGGGGGGGGGGGTGTTGCGGGGGGGGGGGTTGAACTGCGAATGGGTATGCTTCCCTATATTTTTAATTAAGTTCAAATACATCATCTTTGTTATATCTGCAGTGTCAGTACATCATTATTCTCTGCGTATCTATCTTTCTATCTATCTATCTATCATTCACAAGCCTTTATGATCAAATGATTGTTCCATTACAACAAGTTACACAGCACATAATAACAGTCCAAACGAACGCACACTGTAACTGATTAAAACTTATACACATGATTTAGTGTGAACAGCCTTGTTGTTGATAATAATGGGAACTATTATAATAAAATGTAGCTAACATAACTCAAGGCAGTTTTTGCTCAGTTGCGATATTTATAGTTATGGCTAAATTGTAATGAATTATCTAGCGAGCTACAATATACGTGGAGTGTCATTAGCTGGATTACACCATATTTTTCTACCTCCTTCTGAGTGTGTTTTATTTTTTATTTTTTTTACTCTCCCTCTTTGACCAGCAATGTGAAATAGTCTGCAGAGTAGCGCGTCTCTTCACATTCAAAGCTACCTGTGCTGTCCCATTCAAATGGAAGAGGTCAAGCGTTGTGGTGTGAGGCAACTGTTGGGCTTGATACCAACTTGTGAAATGGAGGGGGGCTTTTAGTATTTTTAGTTGATCCATCATGACAAACTCAAAGTCGATTTAGAGCACCAATAATGTTACAAAACAAATTACTTATATATATATGTCAGTTGATCATGGAATAAATATTGAGGGGGGGGGGGGTAATTGCTAGTTCTAATTATTGGTGGCGGTTACCCCCCCCCCCTGAAAAATACACCCCCTGACTGATTGATACTCAGTCAGTGTGATTGATGTGTTGTAAAGGAATTACAAACCCTCAGCATCACACAGATTTTGGATATGTCTGACCCTTTTGATATGATTTTGGATATGTCTGACCCTTTTGGTTTACCATAATGTGCTAGGTTACAATAATAATTTAAGTGGACAATAAGAGGAGGAAGTGTTTGTGCTTCAAACTGTAAGCTGAGGCTTCATATTTTACAGAATTACTTGAGATCGCTAGCTACTCTGTTCTGTTTCCTAAATTCATAACTGCTCGGTTGTCGAGTTAAGTGTTAGGTTGTTACGCGCATGTTTGTTATTGATTAAGCATTATAAGTCATTATTGTGTAAACTATATTGTAACTCCTGACTAGGTTACTAATAAGATGCAGCTGATATTGTACCTTGTGTTTCTAAGATGATGGTATTATCTTGCTAATTAGCCCTCAGCTAGCATGCTGATGGCAAGGTTTAGCTTTCATATACAGTCTCAAGGGCCATGGTTCTTAATATGGACTCTGTGAAGCATAGACTTTTTTTTTTAATTTGTTGTTTTCTTTGTGTGTTAAAGTTGTGGAAAACTCACATCGCATCATTATTAGAGTTATATTTACTATTCAGTTCTCATGGTTATTAGTCTATAAATAAAAGAATTGAGGGAAAAACTTTAATCTAATGACAATTTTAATATAAATGTGAGGGAAGGTTCAGGATTAAAACCTCTCTGGCCCAAATATTATTGTGCATTTTTAAATAATGAGCCTACTATTTGAATATATGGATTATGTTCATAAATTAATCTGTAATTTGGCTGTCAGTGGATTTTTTTCTTTCTTAAAAATAGCGCCTGTAAAAAAGTTTGCGCACCCGGAGTGACCTGTAAGACCTGTCTTGAGTTTTCAGATTGCGTGTTTAATTTAATTTAACTAATGCCAGTTGTTCTTGTTTAATTGTAGATCCGCACGTCTTTATATGTTATGACAATTATTGTCTGGCAACTTTTGACACGTGATTCAATACTGTTGCGCATTCTGAATGATTCCCATAACACCTACACGTTTTGAAGAATCAGATTTTCATTCACTCTCTATTACAACTTCACAGAATTTAAACAACTGAACTAACAGTGCTTCAGAAATGGACATATGACAAAGTACATCAGCACTTTTCCACTGTCCAATTAAAGAACAATGAACAACTACTTTCATTAAAAAGGGAACAAACAACACATAGCTGGGCAAAATGCATTTTCAGATAATAATAATATACAGTAGTTACATGCTTTGTAAAACTAGTTTCAGACAGAGGCAGTTGGTCTAAAATGTCTTTTAACGAAATTATGACATCAGGATTTAATTTTTTAACATCCAAATCAGATTCCCTGCTGTTAATAAATGCCTCACTGTGGATCATTTGGGATTTTTTTTAATCGAGAACAACAGCACCACCAGTGGTCATACGACAAACACACAGAATGGTAAGAAGAAAAAGAAGCGGCGTGGCTGCGACAGTCAGTGTACCCTAGATTTCCTCAATTGCGGTGATGATCTCTGGTTTGTTTATTTAGATATCTAACTCTACATATGGATTTTCTATGGAGTAACTTTGCCACAATGTAAGTTGTTTAAAGCGCTATAGAAATAAAATAGAATTAAATTGTCCATGAAAGTACATCCCGGAGATGATTTTCCTGGATTTCCTCGTGTTTTCAACCACTTTAATTACAGCAAAACTTCAGAATAGGTCCTGATGGACCTTAATGTGCTACAGCTGAACCCTCGATATGCAAGATCTCGGAGTAAACTAGCAATGTGGTATTTGAAATGTCTAACATGACGTGGATCGGTGTTTCACTTGAGGAGCTCTTTCTGCAGTACTGATGCACTATTGATGCAGTATTGATTCAGCAGGAAAACATAATGGGCCTATAGCCAGGTTTTCAATTTCCATGAAAAAGAAAGAACTTTCCACTGTCTCAGTCCTACAGCGGCTGTGAAGGGCAATTATTAACAGTACTTTTAATAGAGGTCATAAAGACAAGTTCAAGTCATTAAAAGCTGCCATTCCCATCCCATAAATCACGCTTCACATGTTTACCTTAGACATCTATCTCGCTAACAGCTTGGCAACACCGTTTCCTGGATGAAGTAATAACCATTATATGAATATTAATGTCATATCTCTCTGGGCAGCTCATCTAAAATGGATGAAGCGAGTCCTAAGGCCTGGTCAGTCCAAACACAGCGAGCTCATTAAAACTAAATTGTCTTGTAATGTGCACTTGTTTATCATACGTGAAAAAGTGCAGGATAGTGCACGGGTGACATCCAGCACTGGCCCTTTAATGTTATTTACACTCCTTTAATCGGCACCCTGTTTGATTTGGCAGGAAACCAGGATTATAATCATTTCTGCTGGGAAACTGATCTTTAAGAAAGGAATTAGTTGATATAAGGAGTAATAAACAGCCTACAGGTAGAGCTGTGCATTATAATATTCTAGATAAATGCCTATTCTATAGATCAAGGGTGTCAGACTCACTTTACATAATGGGACACATTACAGTTAGTTCAATGACAAGAGGACCAGACCACTAAAATCTGTTCTCCTCTTAACCCTGTCCTTCATAAAAAAATTTTTTTTTTAATGATTTTTAAAAATTAATTTTATTACTCAGTTCTGCATGAAAAGTCATCGGAATTGTCATTTTACCTCAAAATCAGTTTTTATTACAAAAGTTATTCAACTGTCCACAAACAAAGTCAAACCAAGGTCGAACAATACTGTTTAAAAATACATACGATGTGTTTCGAGCTCACAGGAAAGCTACGGCAACTCATATAAGCACTCTTTACAACCGTCGTGAGCAGAAAAGCATCTCAGAATGCACAACACATCAAACCTTGAGGTAGATGGGCTACAACAGCAGAAGACCACATCAGGTTCTACTCCTGTCAGCGAAGAACAGGAATCTGAGGCTAGAGCGGGCGCTGACTCACCATAACGTGTCCACAGTGAAGGTAGTGCAGGAACCCTGAATCATAAGACTGACATAATCACGTCATAAACGACGTGGAAACAGTCATGATAGTTTATGCCCAGTATTGCACAGTAGTGTGGTAGTGCTATTAATGGTAACTAATATGCGGTTTGACTTTTTTCTTCTTCTGGGAGTGTGGTCAGAAAACAGGAAGGCTACATAAAAATTCATCAAGCGTAACACACCAAACGTAGCTTGCTTCCAAAGACGTAATCCTATGTCATAAGCCATAATCATGTCATAAATATATATTGAAAATATCATACCTGATGAAAAAAAAAAAAATAAAAACAATAGAAACCATCACAGAAATTCTAATGGTTCCACTGCAAATACCATTACAAACCAGCTACTGACCATTAAAACCATTACCATTATCTGTCCTTAATGGTATCCTCTAGACATAACATCCCACCAATAAAAGGCAACAGATTACCAATAGAGACCAACAGGGACCGTTACAGTTTCCTTTAAAACCAATACAATTCCCATTATAACCATTAAAAATATTAAAACTTCTATTGTTTACACGATGTCAGTCTTATGACAATAAAATGAACCAAGTGTAACGTAAAAAGTGACAATAGAACAGCATTTCTGACATACTCACACCTATGGTTTCCAAAAAAAGCAAGTATTATTTTCCATCTTGTCTCACACTACACAAACTCGTTCAAATAAAGTGCTCCATTTTTTTGTTTTTTTAAACGTAACTGTCATGTTCCAGACTCACCGTTTTTTTTTTTTTCCTTCCAGCTAAAATGCTCTCCATTTTTTGAGAGGAATTAGCTCTGAGCTTGTGGGTTGCCATGGTAGCCGCTGCTTGGCCTGCAGGCAGCGTGTCGAGATGTCAAACATGGCCACCCACATGGAACTGCGATCGAGACAATCGTCACTGCGGTAGTCGGTGAGGTGAGGACATACCTTTAATAGTTCCCTGCTGATGACTCACACGCTTTCTCTTTCTCTGTGTGTCTGATCAACTAATTAGCGAGTAAATTGTCAAGTCAATTTCTAATGCTCACCTCATGCATATGCTCGTATCCAGTGGGGTGACTCCAAAAAAAAAAAGCACAAATAAGATCAAACAAATGTGCCACATAAAATAATGTACCAAAGATTTATAAAACCTCAACAAATAGTCAAAGTCATAGTCAAAACTCAAAAACAAAAATCCGCAGTCCTTAAGCTAGTATCTTAGAAGAATATAAGTGGCTAGCTAGCTTTTACTAGAATCTTGCATCGTAAGGCATCATGGGTGGAAAAAGTATAGAGAAACTGGACTTAAGTTAAAGTAAGTATGTACTGTGTCAAAAGCAGAAGTATCTACATTTAAAAATACTCAAAATGTAAATATTTTTAACTGAAAAATAACTGACCACAAGTTCATCATGGTAGACCCTGCAAAACTAGCTAGCTCGCTAAGCAAACAGTCATACTGAAATCATTCTGCTAACTCAGACTAATTTACAATTGGATTTGCTGCTTAGTTAATGGTATATGTAATAACCATTTTGTAATTACTAAGGCACATTAACTAGCTAAATTATCTAGCTAAATTAACTAGCTAATCTACGACACCTAACCAGCTAGCTAATTAAACAAGCTATTCTACAAAATGTAACTAACTGACTAATTTAACAAGATGATACACATATTGATCTAGCTAGCTTGTTTAATTACTTAGATCAAAAGATGCAGGCTATCTGACGGTACCTCGAATAGCGAAGGCTACAGCAGGGGGAAGAGCTTTCTCTTATAGAGCCCCACAGTTATGGAACAGTCTTCCAATTAGTGTTCGGGACTCAGACACAGTCTCAGTGTTTAAGTCTAAGCTTAAAACGTATTTGTTTACTCACGCCTACCCTGACTAGACTTTCTGTTATGCTAAGCACAGTCCTAATAATCTTTTCTCTCCCTCTGTCCTTCTGTCAAGCCACACACGATTTTATGGAGATACTAGAGATCCTGATCCTCTCTGCTCTCCTGACCTGCCTGATCCGTCTCGGATGTCCTGCCTCTGGATGGAGCTCTTATCTACTCCAATTCCAGATTGCTGGGACTACGGCTGATTCTAAGGCCAAACAGACTCCATATAAATCCATAATGAACTTTTTCACACTAACTGTTGTTACCCAGATGAGGACGGGTTCCCTTCTGAGTCGGGTTCCTCTCAAGGTTTCTTCCTCTTAAAACATCTTAGGGAGTTTTTCCTCGCCACCGTCGCCACTCAGTGGCTTACTCAATTGGGATAAATTCGCACTTTTAATATCTGTACACCGTGTTTATATATTTCTGTAAAGCTGCTTTGAGACAATGTCTATTGTAAAAAGCGCTGTACAAATAAAAGTGAATTGAATTGAAATAATTAGCTAAATTACGAAATGTAGCTAATTTACCAAAATTAAAATTAACTTCAAATAATTCTGTAGCTTTGATGGCAGATTTTAAAGGTCAATATTTAATTCTTACATCTGAGTTGGCTTACCTGGCTAAGAGACAAGTTCTTAATAAGAAAAAAAGATAAGGGGGAAAGAAAAAACCAGAAAAACTTCATGGTGTTCGAGATTTGTAAGTACTCTGAAGGTCAAAATTTACATTTGCGTTAATTCGTTTAGCAGACGCTTTTATCCAAAGTGACTTACTAACGAGCAAAATGATGTTTTTCTTTTGGAAACTATTCAGCGAATAGTTCATTACTGTAAATAACAGTAACAAAGGCCAGTTATATAAGTTATATGTTATATGATCATGTCATAAATGTCATGGAAAAAATATATAGTATTGTACTGCTCTATTAGTTTATGTCTGGTTGTATAGTAGTGTTATGTAAATACTGGTCATTTTCTTGATAGCATCCAACTTGTCAACACATACGATGATAAGTCAATATAATGGCATAACATCTTGAGAGATTATTTTCATTATTCATATTTCTGGATGAATGGGTTTTTATTTTCTGAAGCCATCTATAATAAAGTATGCCGTATGCATGTCTGCTCTCTGCATTCAGCCAGCTATGAATCAAGGCAGGACACTTTCACCCTGATATTTGCCTGACACATGATTATGACACTTTATTAATTATGAATGTGTTTATATAAGGTGACATTATAGGCTACCTGTAGTTGTCATTAGGCTGTTTAATCAGCCTGCAGGATCACGCTTCCCTGCCTGACATTATGCAGTGTAGACACTATTGGAGATGTTGTGATGTGACCCATAACATCAACATTAATATTCTTTGAGATTATTAAACACATACATAATTTCTTCCTTGCCCGAAAGATGCTTTTTAAACATCCTTTGTATAAGAGTTCCAAACAGACTCAATTCGTCATGCAGGAATTACTTGTGACTGTTAAAAGGTGTGAAATGTTCTCCTTGTTACATAATAATAATAATAAAATAATAATATACAGTACATACATTTGAATCAGTATGAATATCCAAAAATAACTCATGAGGCATTTGGTCTGAATAGCACGCTGTACGTTAGCCGTCAGCCGCGTCTATCAATCCATCAACACTGACGTGTGTCGGTTCATGAGACTGACGGGTGAAATGTCGGGAAAGCTTTTAACTAAAACAACCTTATAAGCAGAATTCTTCTGCAGATACGGATCTAGGGCAAATAAACTACTTCTCTAGTGGGTTGTAGATATAAAACGTGAGACCTTGTGAGTGATGCATTTGTATCATGTGTTTTAGAGCCTAATCATTAATAATAGTACGTTTAAACACTATTGCGCTTTTCTATTCCTTTTTCTAAGTGTAACCATGCAACACAAACTTAAATTACAGGGAAAAAAATAAATAAAAAAAAATCAAAGCAAGCTAAGAATACTCACACCAGCACCTGCAGTGTTACATTTGTGTAAAACACAGGGACATTGCTTATCCTGAGGACTGAGATTTGTAAAGATGAAATTGTGAATGAATTTAGGTTATAAGCTCGGCCAGCTCATTCCTATAGGATGTGCTGGATAAGTGCTATTTTTTTTTTTAAATAAAATTCCTAATCAGTAAGCATTTATAAGTTAACTGAATAGGGCGGAGCAAAAAAATCACTCGACGAACCTACGTAACCCGACTCCACAGAAATGTTCCCCACAGGAATATTAACTTTCAGGCATAAGTCACCAATTCTGAATACATGAAGCAAAAACCTCATTACCACCCAATTAAATTTGCTCGATGAGTCTTAAATATCAGAGCTAAAACATGAATATTAATTCAAGTTCCTGAACCAGATTTCTGTGTTTCATAAGCACTCGTCTTTCTCGTTCTTACGTCAAATCCAGACAGCAGGGTTCACTTAAGTGTTTCGGTGGATGTAAAATCTGCTCTTGCTGTCTTTTCTTATAGCATAATCCTCCTTAACAGCTCAGTTGACACGGCAGGAATAATAGAATTACAGAAATATATGACTGTGCTTTCGCAGTGGCAGATACGTTTATTATGGTTTACCTCCTCTAATACGCCTGACACAGCTCGTCAAGGTGACACACGATTTCGCATAGATATCCAAAATTTGACACTTATAACATCTGCTTGTGGGAAAACAACGTAAATATACATAATGAACATGAAAAGATTAAATATCTGGTACACAATATTAAACTTACTGGAAGCGTTCTTACTTTACTTACAGGAAGCATTTAAAAAGTTACACAAACATGCTGTATGTAAGCCCTTCATGACAAAAATGATTGATATGTCTTAAATAATTGATATACTGTACTCCCTGAGTCAACTGACACAGATGTTTATACTTTTGATGCTGACATAACGTTGTGTTATGACAACTGCATTGACACCTGGCATGATGGTAATGAAATGACATGACTTGCTCCGTGAACTTAACCTGAAGAGAGATGAGATTTTTTTTTTAATTTAAAGGTTCTCAAAGCACTTTGTAATAATTTAGCCGAACTTATGATAGGTCATAGACTTGCTATGTTATGTCAAGTTTTGTCCTAGACATTGTCAAGTCAGAATTCATGTCATGTGTTCATCCATTCACTTATTAATTTGTTGCTTTCCTACCTGTTCATTCATCCATCCATCCATTCATTCATCACTTTCCTGTCTGCTCATTCATTCATTCTGTCAGTACTTTCATGTAATTGCCATTATAGTTAATTCATTTCCTACCTGCTTCCTCATGCATTCATTCCCTGTCTTCATTCATTCATTCATTCATTCATTTCCTATCTTCGTGCATTCATTTCCTGTCTTCTTCATTCTTTCATTCATTCATTTCTTCTGTGGCCATTCATGTATCCAACCATCAATTAATTCATTCACTCATCCATTCATTTTTGTTTGCCTGCTTCGTTTCTATTTTGTAGCCAAAGGCTTAATCAAATAATTGAATTATAAGCATGACGAGCTTTGTGTGTGTGTGAGTATGTGTGCTTCCTCATTAAACAGCCCACTGTAATAATTAATGGATACAAATTTGACAAACAAAAAATTGTATATATTATATAATAAAATACCATGCTTGTAAATGTGACACAGAATCGACTCTTTACTTATTTCATTCTGTTCCTTTTCACAAATATACTTTAATGAGCTAAAAATCCATGATGATATTCAGTAGACTCCGAACGTGTTGTTTTCATCCGTCAGCACAGAGAGGGCCGAAAGACTCGTGCTGTTATTCTGATTTCTTTTTCTTCTGGCTGCAGTCTGGAGCGATTTCTGTGATAAGCACACCGATGTGAAGGGATGAGCAGTGCTGCCATCACTCAAACTGCCAAAGGAAAGAAAAAAAAAACCTTCAGTTTGTTTTGTCAGGTAGAATATATCCATCACTGCTGCGTCCGATCCGTCCGAGTCACGTGCAGCACTACAGCCACATCTCTCTGTTAGCATTGTTGCTCTGTGTCTGTGGGACATCATACAGTATACACAGACTGCTACTGCATATGCACATAACATGTAAAACAAAGGATTATATCATGTAAAAATATTTTTTTAAATTGTTACAGTAGTAGCATATAGTCAATTTACTTAAGTACTAGCTTGTGAGCTAACATCTCTCTATATTTCTTCTTCTTTTTAAACATCTTTTATGTAATGTTCCCGAATAGCACAGAATAATTTTACCCCATACGTTTGTCACGTCAGGGAGACTCAGCCAGTTGCAAGTGCAAGTACAGGTAAGGCAGTTTTAATAAGTTAAGTAATAAGCAAACAATCCAAATCAAAATCCAAATTACAAACAGGAACAAGCTAAGGTCAAAGCTGAACCCCCATTATGAACACAGTTTCATAGATTTGGGGAATTAGTAACTGGGGGGCAAATACATTTTCACACAGGTCCAGTTGGATAACTTTTTTGCTTCGATAAATAACATTATTATTCAAAAATGTGACAAGAAAACCAAAAAAACTGTATTTTGTGTTTGCTTAAGTTGCTTTTATTTTATCTTTGATTTTGTTTTTATTTCTGAAACAATTTAGTATGAGATATACATAAAAACCAAAGAAATCAGGATGGGGCAAATGTAAAATTAGGCTATAAACCAACTACTCCACAGTCACATGACTTCAGCGTCCCCAACACTACGCTTCCGACAACTCTTTCAGTCTTTATTTAAAAAAAAAACTCTACAATTGGAAAATACTCTAAACTGATAAAGCTATCATTTGGAAAGTTTGAGTTGGAATAGTTTGCAAGAGCACGAGTATAACACATCGAGACGGTAGTAGATGAGATTTCCTTTTCGGCGTGATGACATTTAATCTCCCCGACAACCTCTGTAGTCCCATTTATCCACTTGTTAGCAACCGTCTTTTTCAAGACACATAAAAGCTTAAAAAGAGCTACGAGTGGGGTATTACTGATGTATATTATATCGTAGAATAAAACGTGAAAATATATTGAGTTTGTTTTAACCACAGACCTTATTTCAGGCATAAACACAAACAACTAAAAAAAAAAAAACAATGACTTTGGGACGATGGAACCAGAAGTGCTAAAATGCTAATTCATTCCCGGGTGTTAGGACTTATTCCTGCAGCACTCTATATTGTATCATGCTATTTTTTACTGCAGCTTTATACTGCAAAGTGTATTTATTTATCTTATTTTTAACTGTTAATCAATTCATTTATTCAATTGTTTGTTTGATTGAGTCATGTCAATTCAATTCAGTTTTATTTGTATAGCGCTTTGTACAATAGACATTGTCTCAAAGCAGCTTTACAGAAATATCAACACGGTATACAGATATTACAGGTGCGAATTTATCCCAATTGAGTAAGCCACTGAGTGGCGACGGTGGCAAGGAAAAACTCCCTAAGATGTTTTAAGAGGAAGAAACCTTGAGAGGAACCCGACTCAGAAGGAAACCCGTCCTCATCTGGGTAACAACAGATAGTGTGAAAAAGTTGACTTATATGAATTCTGTATGGCCTTAGAAGCAGCCGTAGTCCCAGCAGTCTGGAATTGGGGTAGATGAGAGCTCCATCCAGAGGTAGGACATTCGAAGATCAGGCAGGTCCGGAGAGCAGAGAGGATCAGGATCTCTAGTATCTCCATAAAATCGTGTGTGGCTCGACAGAAGGAGAGAGGGAGAGAAAAGATAATTAGGACTGGGAATTAGCATAATAGAGAGACTAGTCATGGTAGGCTTGAGTAAACAAATAGGTTTTAAGCCTAGACTTAAACACTGAGACTGTGTCTGAGTCCCGAACACTAATTGGAAGACTGTTCCATAACAGTGGGGCTCTATAAGAGAAAGCTCTTCCCCCTGCTGTAGCCTTCGCTATTCGAGGTACCGTCAAATGGCCTTGCATCTTTTGATCTAAGTAATTAAACAAGCTAGCTAGATCAATATGTAAATGTGACACAGAATCAACTCTTTTCTTACGAATAATTTGACTCAGAGGTAGCATATACAAAGTAAAAAGCAGTGTGCCTAAAAGAGAACCCTGCGGAACTCCAAAGGTAACCTCGGTATGCGCGGAGAAGTCTCCATTTACATCTACGAATTGATAACGATCGGTCAGATAAGACCTGAACCAAGAGAGGACTGTTCCCTTAATGCCAACAACATTTTATAATCTATCAAGGAGAATAGTGTGATCTATAGTATCAAAAGCTGCACTAAGGTCGAGTAACACAAGCAGCGAGACACAACCCTGATAAGAGGCCAGTAGAAGGTTATTTACTACTTTAACTAACGCTGTCTCTGTGCTATGATGAGGTCTAAATCCTGACTGATACATTTCATGAATGTTGTTCCTGTGTAAGTACGAGCATAACTGCTTTGCTACAACCTTTTCTAAGATCTTAGAGAGGAAGGGGAGATTTGATATCGGTCTATAGCTGGACAATTGAGACGGGTCAAGGTCAGGTTTTTTTATCAGGGGTTTAACAACTGCTAATTTAAGCGATTTAGGTACATAGCCAGTGCTTAGGGAAGAATTGATTATATTTAGAAGTGGTTCAATTACTCCTGGACAAATCTGTTCAAAGAAACATGTAGGCACGGGATCTAGTAAGCAAGTTGATGAATTAGCTGAAGAGATCAATGAAGCTAGTTCGGTCTCTCTAAGCGGAGCAAAACACTCTAAACATTGATCTGATATTGCTACATTATCATCTAATGGGTTTGATACAATACTGTCTGGATTTAATTTAATAGCCTGAATTTCACATCTAATATTTTCAACCTTACCAATGAAAAATTTCATGAAATCTTCACTGCTATGTAATGATTGAGTGTTCCTCTCTGTAGTTCTTTTATTCCTAGTTAATTTTGCTACTGTGTTGAATAGGAATCTAGAATTGTTTTTGTTATCTCCTATTAAGGTGGAGAGTTAGATTTTTCTAGCATCGCTAAGAGATTTTCTATATTTCAGGAGGCTCTCCTTCCACGCTGTTTGGAATATCACCAGTTTGGTTTGACGCCATTTACGTTCATGTCATCACCGGTTACGATGAACTCAGTTTAGGTGACAGACTATTTACACAATTTCCAGATATTCCAACATTACTTACACTTCAACATTCATTTAGATTTATTTTAAGAAATTCGTAGTTATTGTAAAGGTGTGGCCAGGCTGAGTTCTTTTCAAGTTCATATCAATTGTAACAAATGAGGGCAATTCTGTTAGACTTCAACTTTCAATGTAATAAAAGCTTATAACTGAGAAGGTGCCGAATTATAAAGAAACTCCACCTTCGTGTACGCATGAATCTGAATAAAGCTTCTCAGAGGTGCAATGTTTAGGCTGAGGATCGATGCTGTGTTAATGCCAGGTCCTGCTGCTCAGGTTTGCCTACAGGTCGAGCGTTTTCTCTTTATTTAGCCACTTTGGAGACGATCACTGCATGTGCTCCATCTGTTCCTTCACACTTGGCAGGGAGGCGTCTGAGACGCGAGGTACACTCAGGCTCAGGGCATTATCCCTCTAAATGTATCCTCATTACGGGTGCATGCTGCTCTCCCTGACGAACCCAGCCTCTGTTTCACCATAATAACACTTATCAAGTGACGTGCTGAGCCTTTTCAGATGGAAGATTAGATCTCGTCTCTGCTCAGCATCGCGAAACAAAAACAACCACTTGTGTGGACTCTTCAAGTCCCAGGCCTGAGATGGAACATGCAGTGTAGGGGCTGTAGTGGCTATAAGTGTGTGCCCCACATGATGTAGATCATGCCTGCTGAAGTGTTTCACACAGCAAGGTCAAGAAAGCTTCACCTGATGCTCTGGGCATACTACAAGTCATTGTAGAGGTGTTACTCTGACAGAAAAGAGACATGAACTTCACATGGGAATAATTACGTTAAGTTTACTTGGGTTTTTTTCACAATTTTTTTTATACAAATGATTCATGTTTCATGGTTTTTCTGCCACATGATTATTTACTTTCAAATGTGATTTTTACATGAGCAGTTTCTTTTTGCATGCAACCTTTCTACAGAAATTATTTTCATGTGTGACTTTTTTTTACTTATGAAACATTTGTTTTCACACATGATTAATTTCTTTTCGCATGTGATTCTTTTGCACTGGATTCATTTAAATGGATTCATTTATTTTCACGTGATTTTTCATGATTTTTCAATTGTTTTCATTATACATTGCATGTACATATAGACTGTATATTTATTTGTTTGTTTCTTTGTTTAAAACATTATTTAAACATATTTTAATGATTTCATTCATTTAATTATATTGGGTTTAAGCTAACCTTGGATTCCTCTTACGTGATTCCCCATTACCATTCTCTTACTTTGTAGAAGAATCACAGTTCCCTTTCAATGGGAACTCAACGTTGTATGAGCTTCACGCTGTGGAAAGCACCTTTTGTGCGTGACCGGTATCTGAAGCTTGTCTAACGTCATGCCTATTTATAAGCCTGACATGATCAGGTGACGTGGCAATTAAGCACGTCTCATGATATAAAAACAGCACCTGTGAAGTGTGCCTCAGCCTTATTATCTTCAGCGAGACCGCAAGTCGGTCATTTGTGTAACGCTTGCAAAAAGACTCTTCATTTCCTCTCTATCTTTAAAAAAAGAAAAAGAAAGAAAAATCTCTTTACTTTTATGTCCCTTTAAAAAAAAGAGAGAAAAGTATGAGTGAGAGAGAATTCAGGATGTGTGTCACACCTTGCTCCCATTTCATCATGGGGGGGGGCAGGGACATTTACTGTGTGAAGTGTCTAGTGGTGGAGCATGCCAGGGCAGCCCTTGAAAGGTCTGACTGTGCGCATTGTATAATTGGGCAGCTCTGCTCGCTGCTCGCTCTTTTCTCGACCAAAGGGAGTTGGGTTTCAGAGCTGCCAAGGCAGCCAGCTGTCTCTGGTCCTGGGGATCTCATATGGATCTGGAAGAGGAGCCAGAGACGAATGCTGCTCAATCTCTTGCTCTGTCTTCCGGGTCCTGCTCTCCGCCAGATTTTGGAGCTCGCGTTGTGACTCCTCCTTCTGCTATGGAAAGCCAAAAAAAATACCCTGTCTGACTCAGAGGAGCCAGAAGGGGATGCCATTGCACCAAAAACAGTGAGTAGCCCTCAAGCATATAAAGTTATTACTAAGGCAGTTGAAAAACTAAATCTAGACTGGCCCAGGGTAGAGGAACTGGCTCGTAGCAGACTGGACGAGCACTTTCTCCCCAGTGAAAATAAATCTCCCTCACACCAGGGAAAACTCCCCTTTTTTCAAGGAGTGCATGATGAGATATCATGCTTCTAGGGAAGACCATACACTAACCATATTTATAACCCTGCGATGTTAGATTATTCGGCCATCATGGGGAATGTATGGCATGACTATTCAGCTATGCCAAAGGTGGAGGAGGTGCTTGCAAGCTACCTCTTTCCATTGATGGTAGGTAATTTAGGGGGCCAACTTAGCCATCAAGCCATGTAAGGCCATCTCGGCATTGGTGGACAAGGCCATGTGGCAGTGGGTCTCGCTTGTGGGTCACTGCACACAATAGCAGTGTTGCAGGGCTACTATGCAGACATACTGAGTGAGCTCAACATATGGCAACATTCAGCCAGATCCTTCCCCGTCATGTCGAGTTCACCTGGGCATCCATGAGCGGAGCCTGGGGCAGCGCTAGTGCAAGTAAGGCACAGAGGGCGAGTGTGGCAGCCCACCTCCATTCACAGAGAGCCACGGGGACCAAGCAGCCACAGTCACAGCCTGCTAATAGGCCTGATCTGAAAATGATCATAAATGGTAAATGGCGCACTTTTATCCAAAGCGCTTTACACTGTGTCTCATTCATCCATTCACACTCCAATGGTAGCAGATCTGCCATGCAAGGTGCTAACTTGCCATCAGGAGCAACTGTCAGTTCAGTGTCTAGGGTTCAGTGTCTTGCCCAAGCACACTTTGGCATGTGGAGTCATGCGGGCTGGGAATCGAACTGCCAACCCTATGATTAGTGGACAACCCCCTCTACCACCTGAGCCACATAAAAGCCTAGCAGATAAAAAATAGTAGTGATCCTGAGGGGCCACCGAGGGACGTATCAGGGGACGTGAGGTTGTTAGGACAGTTAGCCCCTAGTACTACTATAGGACCTCCCCTAGCCAAGGCTGTCCCAAGTTTTCACTCTTCTCTGGTCATTGAGCTGTCACAGGGCAACGAAATCTGACGATAGTAGCGGTGATGCTGTTTTGAAGCAGTGTATCTCTAATTGGATAGTGGAAGCAATCTCTATCGCTTATGACGCACACGTTCTCGCAACACAACTGGGCATAAGGGCTCATTCCACTAGGGGGGGTCACCTCCTCAAAGGCTTTGTCCATCCTGTGGGGTATCCTTACAGGATGTGTGTGCTGCGGCGGGGTGGTCTACGCCGCACACATTCATTCGATATTACAGCCTGGATATACTTTCCACCCCGGGCTCGAGTGTCTTGCAGTGACCCTCAGGCTCAGATCTTTTGAACAGGCCATGTCCTCAGTATGACAGAGTGGGTATTCTTGTTCCCACAGTGTGAAGCTCATGCAAGGTTGAGTTCCCTTTGAAAGGGAACATCTGGGTTAACCCTATTCCATGAGAAGGGAACGAGACATTGAGTATCTTTGTCATACTGGGGCATGCCTGTGAATTGCATCTTCACTTCAGATAATAGAGGCTGATGGCACGGTTCACAGGTGCCGTTTTATATCACGTGACTATTGCCATGTCACCTGATCACGGCAGGCCTATAAATAGGCATGATGTTGCACAAGCTTCAGATGCCGGTCACACACGAGGGTGCTTCCCACAGCGTGTAGCTCAAACAACATCTTGTTCCCTGGGGTTAAATGTGAAACCCAGACATTTTGTTGCTTTGTTTTGTTTTGTGCTGTTCTTTAAAACACTCCAAAACATTATTTCCCTACCATTTTACCCTTGGATCTTGCTTTCAAATGATTTTTTTAAATTGAATCACTTGAAATTCATTGCTTTTCCACTGATTGACTAGTTACTGGATCATCAACCCTCATATTGATGTAACCACAATAACATTGTGATTAGCCCATCACTTCATTCCAACACTCCCTCTCTCTTCCTTCCTAAGTTCTCACAGGGATAAATAAGGAAATTTGACACACTCATCTTAAAATGTAAACTTATGGTAAATGTATTATGAGAAATCGACACCAAAGTTCAGCCTATGGTTTACTGAAACATCTCTGCTATTTTGCACTTCACTGAGTACCTCAATAATTAGCCTATCAGTCTTCAGAACCAGAGAGCGGATCAAATACAACCATGTCAGGAATAAATAATCAGACTCCTCTTTTCGACTGTGACGAATGAGTATTCTAGCTGTAAGTATCTGCTAAACTCACCTGCCATGCTTGAGAACTCAAAAATTGGTGGAAAATAGGACTTTCCAAATCTAAGCATCATGACAGCTCAGTAGAGGAAAGTTAGAGCAGCTGCCTGACATCTAAACTGTTCAGGCACAACTCGACCAGACAGACAATTATATTTATGGAGGATATATAAGTTCAGTTGTCCTGGAAAGGTTTCTAATGCGGTTATTTTAAGGTTTCCAGTCAGTTTTGTTTTGCTACATAAGAAATTCTGCAGAACAGAGGAATTGATGCTTTACAGTTTCTAAGTACACATGAAAAGTTGCCTCTTATATAACATGCTGTTATAATAAATTAATCAACTTCAGGTTGTAACAGTAACTCAGGTTCATCACACTCCCCAATCATTGATTATTTTCTTATAACACCATGACACAAAGTTTTATAATTTATTTCAAATGTATGAAAATGGCGTAAATATTTTTTTAAACAAATCTGATAATAATAATTCCTTAGATTTATATAGTGCTTTTCTAGACATTTATATTGTATAGGGGGAAATCTCCTCAAGCACAACCAGTGGGTAGCATCCACCATGATGCTGCGACGGTAGCCATAGTGCACCAGAATGTCCACCACACACCAGCTACTGATGGAGAGGAGAGAAGCGTGATACAGCCAATTCAGGGTTGGAGATTATCAGGGGGCAATGATAGATAAGGGCCAATGGGGGAATTTTGCCAGGACACTGGGGTTATACCCCTACTCTTCACGAGAATTGTCCAGGGATTTTTAATGACCACAGAGAGTCAGGACCTCGGTTTAATGTCTCATCCGATAGACAGTGTTTTTACTGTTTTACTGTATACTGTTTTTACAGTATAGTTTCCCCCTCACTATACTGGGGCATTAGGACCCACACAGATCACAGGGTGAGCACCCCCTGCTGGCCTCACTAATAACACTTCCAGCAGCAACCTTAGTTTTCCCCAGGAGGTCTCCCATCCATGTATTGGCCAGGCTCAACCCTGCTTAGTTTCAGTGGGTGCGAGCTGCAGGGTGCTATGGCTTGTTGCTGATTTTGATCTCTTTTTCATATTCCATATAAATAAGCTGTTGAAATCTTTAGTTCAGTGTAATGGCAGATGTCTCATCAGCAGTTTAAGGGATGTGTAGGATATATTCACCTGCCATCGTACACAAACCCGACTACATTTTTAGCATGAAGCATCAAACTGAATTATTTGGATGTGATCTGTCATACCTACCAAGCTGTAACCATCTATCTGTTTACTGATTTATTGTTGTCAGCGTTATTGATTTTAAACAGAGCTCAAGGCTGACAGATTATTTTTGTCAGATTTTTTCATCCTCCGTCCTAGAATAACCTGCTACATCTTTCTCTCTCTCTCTCTTTTTTTTGGAACAAAAACAATATATTAAATCTGTGTATTATCTCCTAAACTGCATATGTGCTTCATTATATGAAAAAGCGTTCATTTGGTTTTGGCCTGTTGTTGCTTTTATACAGTAATGCATTTCAGTTTTATTAACAGCTATTGTATTTTGAGGAATGTAAACAGTGCTCATACACTACATGGGAAAAAATTCTGGACACCTGACCAGCACACCTTTTATAGAATTTTGAAAGATTTAAAACAAAGAAAGTAAATGTTCAATATCTTGAATACTTAATATGTAAGATTCTGCATTATGCATCAAGATTTTATTTCTAGGTCCATATTTAAATGTTAACAGATGTCTGATATTGACCATGTTAACTGCTGTTTACAGAAACTCAGATTTTCCTCATGTCTAATCTCTTCTATTGAAGCACGTGTTCAGACGACACTCGGATCGATTTCATCTAAAATAGATCATAAGGTTTTACACAAATATGTAGATCCATGCCAGCTTTAGTGCACACTGTCATTAAAGTAAAAATGGGGATGTACCAAATACTAAGAAACTCTATATTAAATTAGATGCAAAATAAAACAAAATAAAAACATTGTCACTAGTGCTCTCAGACTTTTGGACCCAACTGTATCTATTTATCTATAAATTATCAGTGCATACCGTCCAACAAATCTACATACTGTCAGGTCAACTCCCGCATCCACCGAGATCTATGTTTCCCAGAACATACTGTGGCCTACAAGCATGGCTGCCCCAGACTACACTTCCCAAAATGCACGACCTCTGTCACGTTTACCATCAGCTGATTTTTAATCATGCACACCTGTTCACGACAGGGTAGTTGGCTGTGCTGTTAATCATCTGGGGCTGAGCCCAGATTCTTCATCAAAAAACTTTTTAAAACATACTTCTAAATAAACTGAATCCATGCATTTTTTTCTTACGTGTGAAGGCTAATTAAAAGTGAAAATTTGACAAAAAGTTGGATTTATCATGAAACTCGCCTCAGGCATTATCACTGTTTGCAGGATTACCAGACCGATAAAAAATATAACATCTTGGCTATCTAACACGAGACTAGGCTAGTTTGGTGTTGGTAGCATAGGGAAGGCACAACTAACCTATCTTTGTATGGGTTTAGCTGCTACAGTGCCATGCAGAGTACATTAGCTGTCTTTATGCGCTGCTCATCTCATGTTCACATAACTTGGAACTCATATAGATATTTACACACCTTCTTTTCCTGCTCAGCATCAGAGGATGCTAGTGTTTCAGTTTCAACTATATATCCATATATCCATTTCCCCTCACACTAACTGACTGTGAGAACTAGCCTTTGGCAGAATTGAGACGTGTCAGCCAATAAGTCATGAATATTTCCACGTATTTTCCTGTAAACCCTGTCTGATTGGTCTCGCCTCCGTTCACTGAAGATAAAATACAACACTCTGTTTACTGAAGATACAAAATTACAACACTGCCATCTTCTTTTACTGACGTTCAGTTACGTAGTGACAGAGTGGAAAATTATTCAGGACTAAAGACAAAATCTTCAGGGCTACAGCCCCGGATGCCCAAGCCAGGTTACGCCCTTGGTTCACGATCACACTTGCACCTATATAAACAGACCATGAACATCCAGTCAGTTGCAAAGTAATGTTCAGTGTATTTTTACCTGACACTACCAAACTGTTTTCTTGTGAGATCAATCAAGCAATGTAAGACCAATGCAATGATGACTTTGCTTAATTTTTTTCCCTCAAGGTTTTCCTCATCTCACTAATGAAATACTGTTAGTTTTGTACTGTTTTGTATAATAAAAAAAGGGGTTTGTTTTTTATCTTTTGCTTCGGCACAGAATCTTCTCCATAAGTCAGATGCCAAAGTATTAAATCAGCAGCTCTGCACTAAGAGGGGAGGTGAGACCTGCCTCTGGGACTGAGGGTTCACATTTTCACTCTACATCCCCCACGTCAGGTTTCTGTAGACAGGTAATGTTCTGTAAACATTCGGTAGACAGGTTCTCACAGTAGAACCGCAAAATTAAAGAAACTATCGCATTTTTAGTAAAAAAAAATAAAATGAATCAATACCTACTGGCCATGATGAATCTCATTGCTATAAGAATGATGCTTTGATCATCTGAAATAATATCAAATGGATATTTTAGTTTTTAGGAAATAACAGAGAATATCAAGTGACAAGTGTATTTATGAATCCATTATAGAGGCATTTACTTTACCATGTTAATAAAACACTTGGGTGCATGCTGTTATACAAAATGAATCAATGATACAGTAGTAGGGGTGCACGGTGGCTTAGTGGTTAGCACGGTTTTTTGGGGGTTGGCGGTTTGATTCCTGAAACAGCCCTGTGTGTACGGAGTTTGCATGTTTGCATGGGTGCAATGTAAAAAAAAAAAAAAAAAAGGCCTGTAAAAAAAAAAAAAAAAAAAAGCCCTGAGGGTGGTCTCCCCTCTTGGAGCCTCATTGGGTGCCAACGAGTTGAGTTGCCAGCTGTGACTCTGTTGACTTGTAGATGACCAACTCTGTCACCTTTAGGAAATTCTGAATCAGAGCTGGAATGTTCTAGAGATTTTTTCTGAGCCACATTTCCAAGAAGACTGTCTTCAGAACAGCACTCCTAGTGGTGAAATGAGGAATTGCGATCCCAATATTCACAGTTTGGCTCCAGAAAAGACAAGAGAAATAAACCTGATAATCAGGAGTCAAAGATTAGCTGAGCACCACAGCCCAATGTCAAGGAGAGAGCATGTGGTCACTAACATAGCAAATGAATGGCCTAGCATCAGATATGGCTCAGCTGTGGTTGAAATAGAAGATACACATGCAGGAAAAAAAACTTGTGGTCATCGGCAAAGCATCCAAAAGCAGCCCGAATCTAATTCCTTTTCATGATCCTCATCTGGAGAGGATGAGGCAGATATATCTGTGTCTGCTCTGGAAAGGCTCTTGAGTCCAACAGGGAGCCATCAGCCAAATCACAAGCACCCTTGGCATCTCCAGCAATGTCCAGGAAATGAATAGGCTCATGCTTAGCAAGGTAAGTATAACGGTTCTAGACTGGCAGTAGTACCCAGTCTCAAAGTGACAACAGCTTGCATGTCTGGCAGAGAATTGTTAATGGGGAGATGTATATCCAGATGCTCCGAATTAGCCTGTATGGTGAATATTTGTAGGAAAAATAAAAAGTTAATAAATCATGTGATACAATCCATTTAATTCCACATGGGATGTTGGAAAGATGGGGCATTACTGTCGACAGCCATTTTGTGGCACTCACCTCAGCAAAGAGCTGCATGACCAGATCATTGCAGGGTGACCATATGTAGTTGTAGGGAACTCAAGGTTCCTACCCAAGATTAGGTGTCTCAAATCTTAAAACCTAGTACTTGACTTTGTAATGTGCTACAAGGATCAGTCTGTAGAATGGTCTCTACAGTATCTAGTACACACCTAATGGTGTAATGTGTAATGTCAATCTCACCTCTAAAATGATTTCAATAAATCCTGTAAATGGATTTCTCAGAACCTGCAGGCTGTGCTTACTGATCATCATTTACCACATTTTGGAGCACTTACAAATATGCTTATGTCTGCCATTTGACCAGGGTAGTGTGCTTATTTCCAGACAAATGAATCTGAACAACCTGGAGGGGTGAACATGAGGACTTAAAAGCCTCACTGTGCATAATATTGTGGAAGATTTTTTTTCTTTTTCTTTTTTTGGACAGTGAATTAACTTTTTGAGCTCATAAATGAGACAAATGAAATGGTGAGTCATGAGGAAATGTAATGCCTAGTAGAAGAGAACAGAGTGTTTTTAGTTTCCATAAAACATTATTAACACAATAGCCATGGCGCTTAGACTCTGAAATATAGCAGACAAGGCTTTTTCAAAGAGCGGCGGCAGCAGCATTAAATTTACCCACTGTGCAACCCCGGTTTAATGTTGCAGACGGAGTTCTTCCTGTCTATTAGAAGACACACAGACTTTCACTGATAAAATGATGCTGATTTTCTGAATAAGAAACTCACTCAGGTGTGACCTACCCGAGCAAACAGATCCAAAACTGTATCTAAATCATCCCACTGCTCATCACAGCAATTCATTATGCAGCACAACATATCTATTTTCAATTCTACAAAATGACATAGTGCGTAGTTTCCTTTGGTTAGTTAACAGCTCTGGCTTGGAAAAATAAGCCATATATGAAGGGTTCTACAGAGAACGTTTCGTGAGAAATGTTAACTTTAGTTTGATAATCAAGCTCACCACACTTTTAGGGTGTTTTCACTCGTGAGGCCTCTTTAAAAGAACCGAACTCAGACCCCTTGATGTGGACCAAGAGGAGAACCAAGTGAAAAAGGACCTAGTCCTCTATACATGCACACTGTCCCTGTCCCTAAAAGAGGACTTAAGCAGTAATGGGGTCTCAGACCTCTTTGTGTTCATACTGTTGCTTTTTGGGTCCTGGTCCTCTTGCAATGCTGTGCATTGTGGGTACAACAATATTGTGCAGCTAAATAGGTAAAGCAAGTTTGCAATGAACGTACCATTATCATCATCAATGATGTCAACGCTTCCTCCCTCTATGACGAATCCATTGGGTTCGTGCAGGGGCTCGTACCAAGATTTTCATATAATATATCGTATAGAGAGGCCACTTGAGATCGGCCGACTGTCCACTAGATCGCCGTTTATTTCGTCTGGACATTTATTTCTGGTGTAATTTCTTTCACTTTAACCCGGCACTGCAAGGTAGTCTGCTTAAATCCTGTCTTTCAGTTTCGCTGAAAATTGAAGAAACACTTTATCATTTCTGCGGGTGATCGATGGTTGTTTCTTAATATAGTCCTCCTTCCATATTTGGAGAAGTGCAGCTGTTTCCTCATCTGTCTACAACATCCCTCTTCCAGCTGAAGCAGCCATGTCGAATAGCACAATTTGTACAGACGTCTGTATGAGAATTCGTGAATGGAAAATTCAAGTGAGCCCAGAGCTGTTTGTGTTCACGATGCACGTTTTTAGCTGAAGGTGCACCGTACTCGGACCACCTCCCAAGATGGTCTCGGTTTGGTTCGCTTTAAAAGGGTCTGTTATCGTGTGAGGTGTTCACACATGGGCCAAAAATCCAGCAAACCGTGCTCAGACCCTTGAAAAGGACCAAGTATGAAAACACCCTTAGAAAAACGTTAGAAAGTTGCATTTAGAATACATAAGGGCCCATTTGTGGAGCTTTTTTATTTATTTATTTATTGGAAAGCCTTAAAGGAGATTTACTTTAGATTAAGTTTTACTTTAGATGTACTTTAATAATGTCTGTGCGAAGGGTTCCAGGTTCTCCCATAACCCTGTGTAGGATAAACGGAATGGAAAATGAATGGATGGACCCCAACATCTTAGGTTTCATGAGAAACATTCTGCGTCTCAAAAGTCAAAAGGTTATTTTATAGGCATGACAAATATTAACATTTGTACTGTTAAAGCTTGGGTACAGACAAGTTAGAAAAGTTCCTGCTCAGTAATCACGGAATCTAAAGGGTTTTTGGTTATCTTTAATGGCCAATTCCAGTTCTGTTTCGATAATTGTGCACTGGATTTTGTTTTGGATTCTATATTTTTAAAGAGTGTTTAGAAATGGCTTGTCCAGATATCCCCATCTTTAACTGCCAAATCTTCATGCTCTCTTTTTTTTTTTTTTAGTTTGTTCCCATAATTGATGTGTGTTGATCGACTCCTCGATCAGTGCCAGTTGTTTCTGTGTGTACGTTTATACTGTTTGAGTGTTTCACAGTATTTGAGTCTTGTGTTGGTGTTGTTTGGATGTCTGTGTTTTTGGTTTGATAATTTCCTGAGTTCTTTTCTTAAATTTTGACAGTCTTTGTCAAACCATCTGTCATCTTTTTTTTTTTGGAAGTAGGTTTTGATGTAGTTCTGATGTTTAATTTAGCCTTCTCTGCTGTTCTTCTGAAGATCATATGAATATTTTGAAATGCCTAATTGAATCCTTCTTTACGGTGGATGTATACCGTGTCCAGAATGGTGTCTAATTAGTGTTTGAAATTCTTGACTGCTGATTGCTTTCTGGAACTCGTCTCTGCTGTTTTCAGCCCATCTGTAGGATTTGTGGATGTTGTACAGCTTACGGGCCTGTGTGTGCGGTGTGGTTTAGTTTCTGTCTTCTTAATGAACAGAGTAATTTGGCTGTGATCAGAACTCTCTCTCACTCAAAAACCCGTCAGCCCTGGACAGATCTATGTGCAATTCTACAAGAGTGTTTCTCAGCGAGAGAATCTCTTCAGGCAAAAGAAAAAGAGCTTTAACTATTCAATGACACTTAGTAGAGGAACCTTGAGAGCGCTGATGGGTTGATTGAGGACAGCAAGCGAGTGTTTATAGAGAAAAACAGAGACAGAACGTTGCTCACACGGCTCATAGCGGCTGTGCTGGATTGGCGCAGACATCGGGGAAGACCTTTAACCTTTATAACCTGTATCATTTAGAACTCTTCAGAGGAACAGCATGGGTTCTGAAAATATATTTAAAGCGAGCAAGGGAAGGGTATGGAGAACCGCAGGAGATCCCTGCGGCAGTCTTTCCTGCACAGCAGTAACAGAATGTATCTGCAGGAGAAATCTGTTAGAAAGATTACACACCGAATCTCTGTGTGCTTACTCTATCAATCCCACATGAGCTCCAGGTAAGGCACAAATCGCACAAAGCTGTGTCACAAAGCTCAAACACCTTACAAGAACTTTAGATTAACATTTCAGATTAAACATGTGAAAATAATGTATGAAGCATTAAAAAAAAATCACATATAAAATATAATATAAAATATTTTTAATAGGACAAATATTACGAGGCATATTTTTTTTTAAATAAAAAAAAGAAATCAGGGTTTTACAAAACACATGAGAAAATGACACCCATGTTTAAAACAATGATTTGGAAAAAAAAATAATAAAAAAATCATGTGTAAAAATAAATTTGGAAAAAATCACATTTAAATGTAATGAAACGTAAAAAAAAAAAAAAAAAAAAAAAAAAAATCCGTCAAAATTAAATGAATAATTTGTAAAAGAAATAAAATAGTGGGAAACTAAATTAAAATAATGTGCATTTTTTAAGTGATTAATGTTATGAAATATATGTATTTTTTATTTTACAAATGCTTAAAATATTTTTTCATGTAACACGAAAAAATTACATGAAAAAAATAATTTAACCGTTTATAGACAGATAGATAGATAGATAGATAGATATTGTAATATTTTTTTCATAACATTAATCACTTAAAAAATCATATGTGAAAATAAATGAATCATTTGTGAAAAAAATATAAAATTAATAAAATTAAAAATTGTAATAAGGAAAAATAAATAATAATAATAATAATGATGATGATCATAAAAATAATAAATATACATGTAAAAATTAACTGTATAAATAAAATAATCCAGAAAATTGCATGCACAAAATGCAAAAAACATGATGAAACATAGCATGTAAGATTTTTTTTTTAAATGTCGTGTAAATTTCACGTCAGTCGTGTGATTTTTCACGTGTCAAGCTTGCGTAGGTGTTTTTTTCTTTCTTTCTTTTTTCTATGGGCAGGAACCGAGCAAATCACCATCATATAACATTTCTGAGATTAGCATGGATACATAACGCTTAGCTGCTCCATCAGGCTGAATTTCCATTAGCCGAGTAACCTGGCAAGGTCACACAACACATCACTCACTGTGTCATGTCCTTATGCGATTTTTACGGCATTTAAATCTACTTATGTGTGTGTAATGTATAGATTGAAGAGGAGGAGGACGAGGAGGTTAACGGGGGGTTGAGGAATTCAGTGAACAGGTCTGAACAGGGAAGGGAAGAAGACTAAAGAAGAATCCTTTTAACTGTCCCATTGACTTAATCATTGACTTAAACCTATCCTTTAAAATATCAAAATAAACATAACAAAAAAAATGTCCTTTTGATGTACCCATCCTCTGGTTTTCTGGAGTGGAGATGAATAGCGCCTGATTTATTTAGTTATTTCTCCAGACAACATTAGTTGAACATTAGCAGACAGTTCTTAGACGCTGCAGAAGTCATTTTAAAGGTCTAGTAATAAGTCTGGTAGAACTGAAGCGCATGAGTCAAAATGGCATCATAGTCTTATTACGTATACTCATGCATCGAGCTCTATTGTATCCCTGTGTGCAGTCCACTCATCCTGTCATACTGAAGGGATTCACACCAGCTAGTGTGTCATCAAAACACATGTGTAAGTTGTGTGTAATGTTTTACCAGATATGCACCATTTTAATAATTGTTTCAGTCCTGGAAGGCTTACGCACCTTTTCATACTCGTGTTTAGGAATGGACGCAGTGTAGGAATAGCGTTTCGGAAACAACGGGCGTGAGATGGGAATTTGCTCTGGACAAAACGCAAGTTCATTACAGGACACGATGCACACGTACTCGTTCACACCTAAGAACTTCCAGCATCTTTTTAAAGGAGA
This sequence comes from Ictalurus punctatus, assembly GCF_001660625.3. Lineage (NCBI taxonomy): Eukaryota > Metazoa > Chordata > Actinopteri > Siluriformes > Ictaluridae > Ictalurus > Ictalurus punctatus. Next base: position 24,755,940 of record NC_030429.2, on the reverse strand, counting down.
AACTCCACAGAGACCTCAGGATCAAACTTGGAACACTCATTTTATAAAGCAGCAAGGCTACCCACTGTACCAAGTGATTGTGTAAAGACGTAGAGGAAATGAAACACCTAAAAATCAACTTTTTGTTTGATTTTTTTTTTTTTTAAACACATTTTAACACACCCTCTCCACATTGTTTTGGCTTAAACATAATATAGACAAATGGAAAAGATATACTGTGTATAAAAATGGGACCATGGACCATGGAGCAACAATATAGGGCGTCATATATTAGACATAATAACTTCAGAATATGTTATCGCTTATGCTGGAATGTTTTCACTCTTCCTCTCAAATTAAAACTGATATTAATCATATCTACATATATATAAAAAAGAAAAGCAGAGAATGTACACAAACTGAATTGAATACTTTTTTTTTTTCAAGCTTTAAATTAGTACCAGTGTGTAGAAATAGATTTAGTGATTTGGCATAAATTTGAAATGAGGAACTTTAGATAAATATGACTAGACCATAGACATGGTTAAATGTGCTTTCACTGCGAACTTGATGTTCCTTAGGAATGAAAATCCTTTGCTTCATCATCGCTAAGAGCCTAGTGCATATTCGCTGAGTTTAATCAATGGGTGTAAAACAAACAAAAAAAAATTTTTTAAGTAAGAAAAGAAAAGAAAAAAGGAATATGTTCAAGCCATAAGATACTTAAAAAAAATATGGCAAATTCAGCATTTCAGCTATATTTGCCCTTTTATAAGAATGAGTAATCAATGACGATAACGTAAATAAGCAGCTCTTCTTGGAACAGAAGGAATGCTGAAAGCATAAACATAATAAATATATAAATATGGAAATATGAACTTGATTAAATGTTAAAGAAATAGCTTTCACGCCTGTGGTGCTACAGCTCCTGACACCTCATGACACATTTCTGGTTCTTAAAACAAGTTCACATAACTGCCAACACCTGTCTACTGCAACCTCAGTGCCAGCATAGCTCCGCTGTCTCTTAGGAAACAATGAAGCCCCAGGGTATTATGGGAAATTGGGTTTCCAGAGTGATGAGACTCCATGCTAGATAGAATTATAAATAGATATATTGGCATTTAAATTCCCTCACAGGTCCCTGGATAGAGGATTTCCTAGTAATTTTCTCATGTCTGTATAAATATACTGCATATATGATTGGAGTTGATATATATATATATATATATATATATATATATATATATATATATATATATATATATATATATATATATATATATGGCAGTATATATGAGTGACAGTATTTAATAACTAAAAAAATTATCGAAATTATTTTACGTCAATTTTATGCACAGAAATTTGTGTGTATACAGACGCTCAATTTTCAGGCCTCTTCATTAAAATCACTTTTTGTGTAGTTCACGCCTCTAAAATTGCCTGGAAAAAATCAGGGCTAGAAAATGCTGACTGAAGAAGCAAACGATGTTTTTTTTTTTTACTGTTTCTTTGCTGTCAAATGTAAAAACATTAAAAGCAAGAGAATTTTTTTTTTTTAAAAAAGGAAAATAATAAAAGACGAATGTGATGATTATATGAATACGATGATGGAAAGCACTGAAACACTGTAAATCCAATAGGAGTCTAGTTTATTCTTAATATATTGCTGCATGAATACTCCTAGTTATAATTATTACATAAATCACTGCAAATTTGGTTTAATTTGTACTCACTGTTCTGCATGTTCTTATAAAATAGCTTTTGATCCAGAACATTTTTAAACATTATTACTTTACATTTTATGTATGCATATTACTACCAAATTATTTAATTGTGTCATATTTGTGTATTTCATATTGGCCTTGAAAGACATTCTTTTATATTATGAGTGTATTTACAGCCTAAAACGTGAATAGTGTGGTGGCCAGTGAGGATAGACTTAATATTTCGCCTCTCTTGGGCTGAAATCACACAAGGAATGTAGGGTTTTAGTTAAATGTCAGAATCATGCGTAACTAAGACACACCTCTCTTAGAGAAACTCCACCCACTCCACACACATCAATCCATCTGAATAGTGCTTATATCTGAATACTGATAGACATAATTGATCGATTGTGATAAAAATACTGATATACCTCCAATCCTTAGGAGGAGGACGAGGTTATGGGAACGATCCTGGAGTCGTGGGCAGTTTCTGTTTTGCAATAGTAGGCTGAACACGCTTCCCAAAGGTCAAATAATGGAGCGTAGGAGTCACGCACAACAAGGACATGCAAAGGTCAAGGTGGGTGGGAAAACAGTACAGAGACTGGTAGTGCCAAGTTGAGTATATGAGTTTAAGAAAATATGAACTTCATTTAAATTAGGTACCATATATTGAGTACTCATTGCCTTTTCAGAGAGGAAAACGTCTGCTTAACCTTTGCAAATGAGTCATTTATCTTGCGTGCTCTTTGCCCCGGTACTTATTGCATTTGAAATGTATTGCTTTTTCGAGTCTGATCTGGGGAAAGCCATGGATTTTCTGTTAAAGCCTCTCACTTCGGGTTCACTTCTGGAGTGAAGGTGTATCATTTATAAGGTGGCGGAATTGCAGACACACTCATGCTTCTTATAGCACTTCACTTTCTTCTATTTTCTGAGGTATGTGTGTTTGTGTTTGACGTTATTTCAGGTAGAGTGGATGTATAAAGACTTGTGTACCTGACCAGACAACCTGACATCTGGACCCACTGAACCCAAATACCATCCATTTCATTGTGTGGGCCTGAAGAGCGAATGCAAAGCTTCTTAGCTTTTATAGAAAACACACTAACTGAGATGTTAATTCAAGATTAATAGCTACACCTTCTGCTACTGCCTCGATGTTGTTCTTCAAGCAATTACACTTAATTGTCAACACCTGGCTAGACCTTCGGGGCAGCAAATTCCGGCCCAATGATATAAAGGGAAATTACATTTTCTGAGGGAGAAATGACATTTTCAGAGATCCATGCCACAAAACCCTAATAAAAAGAGTTTAGAAGGTGTATACACAATAAAACTGCCAAGATAAAGTATTAAGCTGGCTAGTTTTCTAATACAGCTTTCTAATATATTGTACTCTTACAGAGTGTTTTGCTTGGGTGTTACACCAGGAAACAACTGGTGTACCTCAAGGTCATGTACTTGCCCCTTTTGTCTTATTAGTTTGTACCACCTTCGTGAGAACAACCATTGAGTCTCGCAGGATTTCTTATAATTTTCACATTGATGACATGAAACACTATCTGACTCTATCTCCAGAGAACATCTGTCATGTCAAGGCAAACTAGTGACTCCATTTCCCAGAATGCACCACAAACTCCCAATGTTACACACAGACACGTCACCTTCTCATAAGGACTAATCACACACACACCAGTTCCTGATCACAATCAACATCACACCACACTATAATAGAGACTGTTCAGGCACTAGGCTATTGTGAAGAATCACACTCAGTTGATCTCTTCTCTGTCGTGTACCAAGCTTTGATCTAGTGTTTGCGAGCCAGGATTTTGACTTTGTTTACAACTTTGACCTTGATACTCTGCCTTGGCTGTTTTGTATTGTTTGCCTGCTCGGGTGACCACTGCCTGTCTTTGTTTATGTCTTTTGACTTGCCATCTGGTTATTATAATCTTCATTAAAGCTCTTAACTGCAATTGCATCTATCTTAACCCTCATTACATGACAACATATCTGTCTCAAAGCCACCAGGTTAAAGGTGGTTACGTTTACAGGTCCAGTTAATTTGGTAAGCCAGACTCTTACCTCTTACTACAATGCCTGGTGCTCGTCTTCACCAAAAGCACTAAGTTAAAGCATTAAACAACACTCTCTATTAAAATTTAAAGAGGTGTGTAACATTAGCCCAGGGCATTACACCTCACTCTCAACAGAGGTTACCCACCCCTGAGTTCCAGGTAACTTCCTACCAAATGGAGTATATAAGGCCAACACATGCATTGCCTAATTATGAAGTCTTGCCAATCTTGCCAAACTTAAAGCCAGTGTGACCAGAGTATTTGCCTGTAAACAGGGTGAAAAGGTGAGAGATAAATAGACATGTGCTGTACAGAGACAGTACCACTAGCTGCAGTAGTTACCATGAGGACAGTCCACTCTCACAGTGCCTTCTACTGGCCATTCACTCCAACACCAGGCTATTAAAATTAAAATGTTATTTGGCAGAAGTTTAAATGCAACATGAAAAAATACTTAAATTTACAAAATAAATAATCTGTGTTACTGTCCATCTCAGATGAGACCGAGCTCAGAGAAGTGGGCGGAGCTTCTGGACAGTGTCGATTTACTGCTTCTGCTTTGCATAGTAAAGCCTTAACTTGTATCTGTGGATGCAGCGGCGAATGGTGTCGACTGGCAAAGGTTTACCAAAGTGTTCCCGAGCCCATGTCAGGATATCCATTACAGACTCTTGTTTTCAAGACAGTGACTTCTGATAGATCGGAAATCATGCGTATTCAGAAGTGGTTTTCAGCCTTGCCCTTTACGCACCGAGATTTGACCGGATTCCTTGAATCTTTTAATGATATTGTGCACTGTATAATGTGAAATGCGCAAAATCCTACCAATCTGACTTTGGGGAATGTTGTTTTCAAAGTGTTGGATTATTCACTGTTGGCAGATCTGTTAGCTGATTGGCGAGTCTCGACCCGTCCTCGCTCTTGAAGTACTAGACCTTTTTCGGAGGCTCCTTAAATACTATGATTAGACGATCGCCTCACCTGTTTCACATCACCTTCTTATTTCAACTTGTCGCATCGCTATTAGTCCTAAATCACCCCTGTCCCAACTTTTTTGGAACATGTTGCATGCACCAATTTCAAAATAAACATTTATCTTCAAAAACTATGCAGTTAATTAGATAAAACATCAAACACCTTGTATTTATACGTTTTTTGTTTAAATATGAGTCAAATTAAATTTACAAATCACTCCTCTTTGTTTTTAGAAGCATTTTCCAACCTGTCCCAATTTTTTTATTATTATTATTGGGGTTGTATGTTTCACCATTACTATTGCCATAACATTGAGATTTGGACTCTGTTTTGGCTTTTTAATAAACCTCCAGCATACGGATCCTCAACCAAATTCCATCTCCTATTTGTTACAGTGTGATGACTTGCACTATTTTCAATCAATCTCTGGAAAAGTTCATTGTGTAACCATGTTCAAAGGTTTGCTTTCCTGCTGGAAACATATGTATAGAAAGTGTGTCAAGTGAAGATAGCCAATCAACTTGTACAATCAATATTCTGAAGAACATGACCAGGTAAGTGTATATATCATACTCTCAATGAGCTCTGGATGGAGGTCAGGGTATGTCCTTCCATATAAAAACAAATGAAATCCAATCACAGCCCTCTTTAGATCAAATTTGTTTTTTAATCATTATGTTTTCAAAGTTTACAGCCTTTTCTTACCATAACTTAACCGTGTTCTGATCCAACACAGCATCACCTCAACCGCCAACCTCTCCTCATCGTTGTTTTCATCGCCAAGGTTCAATGTGAGCTTTTACATAACAATAGTCCATGATAATGCAACAAATAGACTCTAACATTAGGTAGAGACTTGTAGTCTCACTGGACTATGACAATGCTTCTGGGTGAAATCCCCAGCTTGCACTGTTAAATCAGTATAAATAATTCAAATTGTGGTGGTAGGTGGTCTACAATAATGCACAACAGTTTGTTCCTCTCTTCATCTTACTTTATTAGATTCACATTGTAGCTTCAATTTCAAGTTGTGGATGATTGCCTTCACAGCAGTCAATGAAATCTAATCCACCTACATGGAGTTACTCATCCAGGCCTACGTTCAATCCTTATCACTGCTGGCTGTGACTGAATGGCACCTGCTCATACCACCAGCACCGCCACCACCACCAGCGCCGCCACCACCACATGGTACTACATTCGCTTGTGGTAAATCTACAAAAGACACTAAGAGTGTGTAAATGTTCTGATACAGGTTGTCATGCGTTGTCTGCTTTGTGACTATTGTTTAGTTGTGCCTTCCTAGAACTATCTTGTTTCTGCTGAGTTGGTAATAACATTGTGTTTGCTTGTTAAACAGCCTCTGCCTTGCTTGTAAGTGGATAAATACTTAAGTCAAAACAATAAATGTCAATGTTAAACACATACCATAGGTCCTTCACGTTTTCTGCCATGAAGAAAGTGTTCTAGACTGATATTTCATAGTAAAATCAGAAGCTGTGCTTTTATACGTTATTAACTTCAAGAGCGAGAAAATGGAGAGGCTGTTGAAAGAACGGCTGTTTAAAGCTGCTATAATGTAAGTAATAACAGGAATTCAACTGCTTTCCAAATGTTACACAACAATAAATGTAGCTATAAATAGTTGAAAAGTACAAGCTGTCATTTATTAATAAATCTAAAATGCAACTGGGGTGGGGTGGCGTAGTGGTTAGCGCGTTTGCCTCACACCTCCAGGGCTGAGGGACGATTCCGGCTGCGGCCCTGTGTGTGCAGAGTTGTGCTTCAGGGGTTTCCTTTGAGTGTTCTGGTTTCCTCCCTTAGTCCAGAGTCATGCATTGACTGATTGGCATGTCTAAAGTGTCCATAGTGTGTGAATGTGTGTGTGATCGTGCCCTGCGATGGATTGGTACCCTGTCCAGGGTGTCCCCCGCCTTGTGTCCCATGGGCTCTGCGATAGGCTCCAGGCTCCCTGAGACCCAGTAAGGATAAGTGGTACAGAAAATGGATGGATGGATGAAAATGTAACTGAAAAATTGCTTAGGTATAAGAGGAATAAAACACAATAAAACAAGACATGCTGTTATAGTGATCAGCTTCAGGGTGGTAACAGTAACTCTGCTTCTTCACACCAACCCATTGTTTTTCAATGTTTTCTTTTTTCTATAATAGCATACCTTGTCTTGTTTCTGCTTTATATGATATTCAGAATGGTCTTTGGGTTTTAGTGTTTATGTATTATCCATCCATCCAACTATTTTCTATACCGCTTATCCTACAGGGTCATGGGGAACCTGAAGCCTATCCCAAGGAGCATGGGGCACAAGGCGGGCTACACCCTGGACAGGGTGCCAATCCATAGCAGGGCACTCATATACACACTCACAGACCCATTCATATGTCCATCCATCCATCCATCCATCTTCTACCGCTTACTCCTTCTTCAGGGTCATGGGGGAACCTGGAGCCAATCCCAGGGAGCATAGGGCGGGGTACACCCTGGACAGGGTGCCAGTCCATAGCAGGGCACAATCACATACACATTCACACACCCATTCATATGTTTATATTATATTATTTAGTACCCAATATAGTGCTGAATTGATCTAGATTTTATTCTTAGTTGAATACACTCGCATAGCACTAAGTGCATCATGCTTGTCTGACATGATTTGACAAACAATGCATGTATAAAGCATGACTGCAGGGCTTTTCACTGGGCTGGCCTTCCATTTAACCTCCACTATAAGTCATGTTTTATTCTCCAAGAAAAGGGCCGTTGCATTTTTCCACGGAACCACTTATTATTGCAGCTTGTGGTTAAATGTGATTTTTCTGAACTATAGTATACAAGAGCTGGTTTTTTTCACCATTACCAGGTTGTGCTGAATAAAATATGATACACACATGTCAATAAAGTCTGTGTGATTGGGCCAGAGTCCAGTATCGCCTGAGTGGATTGAACTGGTAATGTTACACAGCCAGACCTCACTATTTCAGTTATAAAGTATTGATCCAGGAAAACCCAATTAATGTCTTTATATGGCAACATTTCAGGCAGTTAGGAGAAGCAAACACAATGCTGCCACGTGATATCTCTCAAACAATATTTCATCCATCCTTACAGTAAATTAAGTTAAAAAAAAAGCAACCTTTTGTTCATTGATTGAAAATAGAAGCGACAATATCAAAATATATATATATATATAATGCAATACTAATTGATGTGAATGAGAGTCTGTAGATCTTCCAGTAGAATGAAATAAGATCACAACAATTTCAGATATTATTATTTTAAGAAATAATTACACAATATATGTATATACACAGTACGATAAATAAGTGAGCACAATATTACATGTTAGGAATACCTTTTTTTTTCCAGATGCCATTTTACTATGATACAATTACAGTGATAATAACAATAATTAGAACAATAATTGTTCACTTTGGTCTCCTGGTCACAAATGATCAGTAAAAGTACTATAGAAAACGTACCGTGCTATGTTTCTTATGTTTACTGTGTTTATCCGCCTTCTGCTGCCTCATGGTCAGTGTTTCTGGAATTTGCTCCCTGGCCGTGACTAGGAAAAAACACTTACTGAAGATGAATGAATGAATGAATGAATGAGTTATTATACAGTATTGTATCCACTGAGTGTCTGTCAGAGAAGACTGTGGAACGGGAGAAACTGTTAAACTGAGGAAATGAGTAACCAGGGAAAAATAAAGACAGATCAATGACTTCATCATCCAATTATCCAATCTCTGGTGTGAACGGAGTGCAAGCAGTTTCCGGCTTGTTCTTGCGCAGATGGAAAATTACACTTCACAAGTACGTGTCATCGCCAATTCGAGGACCTTCTGTGCATATTCGGATTGTTTTTCCTCTCTTGTCAGAGAACGCTAGCTGAGAAGAAGAGGACACACCTGTTCATTAGCACACCATGTGCAGATACACACTCAGATACACACACATTATATAACCACACAGTATGTGATTAGTATGGTATGCTTGGGCTTTGTCTTTGCGAACCATATGACATTCGATTGTAACATTCAGATGATTCGCAGGGATTTGGAAAGGATTAGACGAGCCTTTATGTCACGCTGGGTCTTATTAATATGAGAGCCACTCGTTCAGCCGCCTGTTGCTGCTCCTGCGTACACCAATGACAGATGGAGTGGCATTCTCGTGATATAAAGACCACCCGCTCATGGCCTCAGGTGACAAGTCAATTACCTCCCAGCATCATTTGGAGAGGTTCATGCTGGCAATGTGGGGCAGGAGGAGGAAGGAGGAGAGGTTAGGAGCTTTAATATATGTACGTGACATGTTGAGGAATACAAACAGAGAGACCTAAAGTGGGCACAGGCTTCACAAAGAATCCTTTGGTGACTCCTGATCTCTCCATTAGACCTTTGTAACGGATTTTAATGAAAGTGGAGAGCTTCCAAAAAAAACGTTTCATTTGCTTTCAGCTGTCCTATCATCACAATGCACTGATATGTGACAAAGGGAATATCTTTGCAGGGACAGACTTTACCATTAGGCAAAGGTTGTCAATTGCCTTGGGCCCTGAGCTACCAAGGGCCCCAAAAACGATTCATAAACTTAGTGTTAAGAAAGTTTTCTTTTTACTTTTTGCGAATTATGTTTTTCTAAAACTCCACACGCTTATATGCTAGTGCTAAAATATAAAGTTTCAGTCCTGATTCAGGAGTTGTACAGCTGAGTGGTGCAGCTCTCCTAGACTGCACTCAAATGATACGCCCTGACTAGCTAAAATGCTGTCTTGATTGTTTCACATTCTTATATTGAAATATATCATATTTCAAAGAAATATGTTTTAATAGGATTTATATTTCTATATTGTGTTATATTTTTATGCTAGAAACTGATGTTAAAAATTGGTCTAGCCATCAATGAGCCGGTGTGTTATGATGGGGCGTGTTGTGGGCCGGGTGTGGTGGTCCGCTCTGGGCCAGAAAGTCCAGGGCCACTTTTTGGTCTCAGTCCTTGATTATTGCTATTAATCATTTGGGTGGCCGTGGCTCAGGTGGTAGAGCGGGTTGTCCACTAATCGTAGTTTCGGCGGTTCGATTACCGGCCCACATGACCCGGCATGCTGAAGTGTCCTTGGGAAAGACACTGAACCCCAAGTTGCTCCCAATGGCAAGTTAATGCCTTGCATGGTAGCTCTGCTACCATTGGTGTGTGAATGGGAACCAGTGTAAAGCGCTTTGTAGAACCACTAAGGTTAAAAACAATTTCAACGACTACACGGTCCTGTAGGTTCATTCTGTATAACATCAAGAGAATCAGACCCTATCTCACCGAACAGGCTACACAGCTACTAATCCAAGCTCTTGTCATATACTACTGCAACACACTACTCTCGGGTCTCCCAGCAGTTCCATCAAACCCCTCCAGATGATTCAGAATGCAGCAGCACGCCGCATCTTCAACCAGCCCAAAAGGACCCTTTCCAGAACCTTCACACTAACCGTCCCTCAGTGGTGGAATGAATTCCAACCTCAATCCAGACCGCAGAATCTGTCACTATTTTCAAAAAACAACTAAAGAAAATACATATAAGTGCAGACCATTTGTATTAATGCTAAATAACGTATGCTGAAAATTTAAATATGGATGTTAAAACACTGAAATGAGGGCCCCATTCCTGTATTTTGCCTAGGGTCCCCAAAGCACAAAATCCGCCCCTGCATCTCTGCACACTCCCCACATGATAATGCTTTACCTTGCCAGGACAGAGCAGATGTTCCTGCAGATTGTAATAAAGAAGAATGTCATAGTAATAATCTCGTCCTCTTTCCAAACATGTAGACATGCCTTTTTCAGTGCCAAGAGCCGACACGCTGAACGAAAGAGTTTGCTTCAGGGTGAATATTTCATTCAATTAAATCATGTATTCTCAAATCTTAGTGTTTTTGGATATACTACACATATTATATTATACATAGTATATACTTTAAATACAGCAGTGTTGATTCCTAAAACCTCAAAAGGTGTCGATTAAATTTCCATAACAGCAGCTCTGTCAGGTTTATATCAGTGCGCTTGTTCTAATACGTTATCATTTCTATAGAAACAGCTCATTCACAGGGACTTGTCCAGCAAACACGCCACATAAACAGATTAAGGAAATGTGTTTACTTGTCGATATGGTGAAGTTTTCTTTTTTAATGTTTATGGAAGGAATCTCTGGTGCCAGGTGACAAAATAGCTCTTGGTGAATTATCTATAAGGATTTTGATTTTAAAGTACAATGTATTTTCCTTATCAGGCATAATTTAATATTCCGCTACGCTCTCCTTCATTTATAATTTTATACCTCTGACATTTCTTATGTAAGCAATAAAGCATTAGGTGGTGTGCTGTTACAGTAAAATAATTTCAGAATTGTTATATTCCTCTTATAGCACAGTATTATGACTAACATTTTTTTTTATTACACAAAGAATCATAATTTTAGCCATTTATTTATAGTTACTTGTTATAGGAACATTGTTATCTCTTACTTTATAGCAGCTATAAACCACCGTTCTCTCTCCAGCCTCTGCCTTGAAGTAAATAAGATGCACTTTGTCATGTTTCAGAGAAACCGGGAAGCATAATCTCCCATGGTGGAAAACGTACTGGCTTCTACAAAACTCTGGAGACTCATTTCATACACGTTAAATAAACATCGCCTCACAGAAAACTTCACACACATTCTGACCAGTTAGATCCAAGAATTCAACAGCACCGTGGTAGGAACCGCTGGAGGAGGAGTGGAAGGAGAAGTGCTTAGTAAAGTCAGCAGTGTTTTCCTGAGCTGAGAGCTGAGCTCAGGTCCAATCCTAATCTGATCTACGTATTAACTTACTGCACTGCAGAAAGGATGGCTCTCCAAGAATGAGGTTAGTGACCAAACAAAATATCTAAGCACTGAACGTGTTCTGTTCGGTACCTTTATACTTTAATTTTATAGTCATATAGAAATTTGAAAGTTTTGAAAATATCTTCATTACAATGATTGTACAGTATGATCGATATTATAGTCAATAATATATTGCTAATATCTATCAATGTCTATTTAGCTTCACAATTAGAGAGTAAGAATATCGCTTTATAAACCCACACATGCTGAAGCTCTAGTAAAATAATTATAATTATTATTAACAATGATTGTTGGTAGTGCTTGTGTTTTCCTATAAAATTCTTTTTATAGGCGTATTTCCATTTCGGATTCAGCCCCCTCACAGTCCCCATGGCAACAAACATCTCTCTCTCTTTCTCTCTCTCTCTCTGTCTCTCTCTCTCACCCTCTCTCTCTGTCTCTCTTTCATTCCAACACTGCAATATCAGTAGTTTCTTCATCCCTCACTTTCATCAGCCATACGTCTGTAACATATCTGTAAAGAAGGGACAGCTTCCCTTCCAGTAAGGGGTCTGACATGTGGACTGAAAATAAGCTCACTGAATTGGAGGATATTTTTTGTTGTTGTTGTTATTGTTGTTGTTGTTGTTGTTGTTGTTGTTGTTGTTGTTAAATCACTTCACATATGTGCTGTACTTCATGATGTGCTTTAATAGGAAAATAATCAACGATGGTGTGGTGTGATGAAGTGGGGTTACTTTTACCACAGTGAAGTTGATTATTTTTATTCCTCTTACACCACAGCGGTTCATCATGGTTTTGTGGTGTTTATGGGTTAGGGTTAGGGTTAGGGTCAGTCTCCCTGCTCATCTCTGCTTAGTTGTCTTAGTGTCTTTGTTTTGTTGTTTGTTTGTTTATTAAATGTTTGAGAATCTGCGCTTGCTTCCGTCTCTACCTTTGAGTTGCTTCCTCAACAGCCTCTTTTTTTCTCTCTCTTGAAAGTATAAACTTAAAGTTAGAGCTTTACGTCTGACTGTTACGAAGCGCCGACACTGCAAAATGTTAAATAAACATTTCCTTATAGAAAACTTCACCATATGAACACTTTATTTGTAAAATAGAGTGGAGCTTGAAAGTTTGTGAATTTTCTACATTTCTGTATAAATATGACCTAAAACATCATCAGATTTTCACACAAGTCTTAAAAGTAGATAATGAGAACCCAATTAAACAAATGAGATACAAATATTATACTTGGTTATTTATTTATTGAGGAAAATGTTTCAATATTACATATCTGTGAGTGGTATAGGTATGTGAACCTTTGTTTTCAGTATCTGGTGTGACCCCCTTGTGCAGCAATACCTGCAGATAAATGTTTGGGGTAAGTGTTGATCAGTCCTGCACATCGGCTTGGAGGAATTTTAACCCGTTCATCAGTACAGAACAGCTTCAACTCTGGGATGTTGGTGGGTTTCCTCACATGAACTGCTTGCTTCAGGTTCTTCCACAACATTTCTATTGGATTAAGATCAGGACTTTGACTTGACCATTAACTTTATTCTTCTTTAACCGTTCTTTGGTAGAGCGACTCGTGTGCTTGGGATCGTTGTCTTGTTGCATGACCCAGTTTCTCTTGAGATTCAGTTCACTGACAGATGTCCTGATATTTTCCTTTAGAATTCACTGATATAATTCAGAATTCATTGCTCCATAAATGATGGCAAGTTGTCCAGTCATATTCAGAAAAACGGACCCAAACCTTGATACTACCACCACCATGTTTCACAGATGGGATAAGGTTCTTATGCTGGAATGCAGTGTTTTCCTTTCTCCGAACATAATGCTTCCCATTTAAACCAAAAAGTTTTAGTCTCATTCATCCATTAAACATTTTTCCAATAGCCTTCTGGCTTGTCCATGTGATCTTTAGCAAATGCAGAAGGGCAGCAATGTTCTTTTTGGAGAGCGGTGGTTTTCTCCTTGCAACCCTGCCATGCACAGCATTGTTTTTCAGTGTTCTCCTGATGGTGGACTCATGAATGTGAGAAAGACCTTTAGTTGCTTAGAAGCTACCCTGGACTCCTTTGTAACCGCGTGGACTATTACACGTCTTGCTCTTGGAGTGATCTTTGTTGGTCTCCACTCCTGGGGAGGGTCACAATGTTCTTGAATTTCCTCCATTTGTACACAATCTGTCTGACTGTAGATCGGTGGAGTCCAAACTATTTAGAGATGGTTTTGTAACCTTTTCCAGCCTGATGAGTATCAACAACTCTTTTTCTGAGATGTTGATGCCATGATACCCTTCCACAAAAAAGAGCAGACTTTTATAGATCCCTGTTCTTTAATTAAATACGTTTGCCACATTTAGTTACAGTTATTGCTGCACAAGGGGGTCTCATTTGTATATTATAATACATCTATTTATTCAAGAGGTTCTTTACTTAGCTAGCTCATTCATTTATACATTGATACATACTTTACTGTCTCCGTAAGAGTTGATTGGTTTTCGCGGCAATGTTGCATGCATGTACTCTGAAGATGAATTTAAATGACAAAATCAATAATGCAAGCAAATACTGCATAAGATCATACATACTGTACAGAATCCCAGAATAATTTATATTTCCTTTCCTATGCTGATATTCAGCTAATATTTCATTCTGTACTAGTGATTTAAAATGTAATGCATCATATCATCATGGTTAAAAAGTTTTTTTTTTTTTAACTTATTCAAATGGCGAATAGATGAGAGTGTGTGTTAAAATAGCCACATCGGTTGTATTTCAGCTCTATCTCTTATGCAGTTCTAATAAAAACACATGCTGGTATTCTAAAACCTGGCAGCACCTTATTCCTGACACTCGGGTAAATAAACCAGCTTATAAATGCAAATGTTAAAATTGGCGTAATAAACAGTTTACTTAAAAGATTATAAGATTTAAATACACCTTACACTTTAAGCATTCTGCTTGTAGTAAGATCAAAAAATAATTCACTGTGCTGAGTAGCGTTATGTTTGGAGAAATGAGAAGCGTTATGTTTGGAGAAAGGTGTAGCGAGTCTCTGCTGCAGCGGGCTGAGTACAGACAGTACAGAAGGCCACTTGGATGCAAAACTTGGTGCTTTTTATTTATAAAGTGTCTTGAAAGTTGGGTGAAGGGGAGTGGAGTGAGGTGCTCTGGTGCTGGTATCTTCATCTCAAGGATAGGTGGTATGGTGGTGTGATCCAGGAGGGCTGAAGCCCTTCACAGAAGTCAGGGAGCTCTGGGGAGGAATCTCCATTATTAGCTGCCAGCCGTGTGTGTTTCTGTGGCCATGCCTTGCAGCCACTGGCTGTCGGGCTGCCCAAAACAGTAGTGGTGCTGAAGCTGAGCTGTTCCTTCAGCACCACAGCGGCAGCCCATCACCAGCCCGCCATCACAAATGAAAATACAGCATTCCAGCATAAGAACCTTATCCCATCTGTAAAACATGGTGGTGGTAGTGTCATGGGCTGGGCCTGTTTTGCTGCAAATGAGCCTGGACTACTTGCCATCATTGATGGAACAATGAATGTTGAAGTATATCAGTGAATTCTAAAAGAAAATGTAAGGACATCTGTCTGTAAACTGAATCTCAAGAGAAAGTGGGTCACGCAACAAGACAACAACCCTAAGCACACAAGTTATTCTACCAAAGAAGAGTAATGTTAATGTTTTGGAATGGCCGAGTCAAAGTCCTGAACTTAATCCAATAGAAATGTCGTGGAAGAACCTGAAGCAAGTAGTTCATGTGAGGAAACCCACCAACATCCTAGAGTTGAAGCTGTTCTGTACTGAGGAACGGGATAAAATTCCTCCAAGCCGATGTGCAGGACTGATCAACACTTACCGCAAACATTTAGTAACAGTTATTACTGCACAAGAGGATCACACCAGATACTGAAAGCAAAAGGTTCACATACTTTTGTCCCTCACAGATATGTAATATTGAATCATTTTCCTCATTAAATAAATGACCAAGTATAATATTTTTGTTTAATTTGTTTAATTGGGTTCTCATTATTTACTTTTAGGACTACTGTGAAAATCTGATGATGTTTTAGATCATATTTATGTAGAAATGTAGAAAATTCTAAAGGGTTCACAAACTTTCAAGCACCACTGTATTTTTTTTTCTTTATGGGACTGCAAAACTGACACTGCAGGCTAGCTAATAGCACTTTCTGAAAGCTAGGTAATATTATACTAACATGCTGGGCTCATTTATATTATTTGTTTAAGTTCTATAATGAGCAGATCAGCACAGAGTAGAAATGTGTCTTGTATATAAAGCTTGTACAATCAGTAAATGCTGGTCTCATTGGAGTTTCTGCAATGTTTTTGAACTCTAGACAGGAACTTTAAATAAGTAAACCTCCTATGAGCCAAAAGGAAGCTTTACGGTTCACGTACCACCAAAAAGCACTTTATTTCCTACAGTCAGACTAAATATCTGTGGGGAATTTCATACTCATGAGCCTCATGTAAATCAAGCATTCATGCGTTCCAATGGGCAAAGGAATGCACAAATACTGCTCCCTCTGTCAGATCGTCCCTTATTCTTTAACGTTCGGCACCATGAATCAGCATGAGGGACTGAAATGTATAACTAGGTCAGTGGCAATTTGCCTCTATTCATCAACCTCCTGTTGGCAAGAAATGGAAAAGAAGGAAATGCTGCATTCATTGTCTTGGAAACAGTGTCCTACTTTATCACAGCTGGATGAAAGAAACTCAGAGACTTGTGCTTAATTACAAGATGCACAACTACGTTGTAGTTTTGTGGGTGATTCCATGATTGGGGTGCCATTTGTTTCTCATTGCTATTACATTTACAAATATGTACATAAAAAAATAATTAAACATTAATAAAACTATTTTTTTGCCTGTCCCAATCGTTGTAATTACACTTCACCTTCAAACATAATCACAAATTTATTTTAAAAAATCTTTGTTAAATATAATTATAATGATATTTAATAATTGTATAATAATTAAACAATTATTGGCACTCCTATGAATTCATATGAGAAAAAATATATTTGAAGTATATTCCCATTGATATTTAAGATTTTTTTAGTGCACCTGGGTGACTAGGAACAGGAAATCGTTCAACCATGACTTCCTGTTTCACAGGGGTATAAATATGAGGTAACATATAGGTCAAATTCCCTTAGTCATTCATAACAATGGGTAAGAGCGAGGGATATAACTGTGATGTGCAGCAAAAGGTTGTTGAGCTTCACAAAATGGGGCGTGGCTATAAGAAAATAGCACAAGCATTGAAAATACCCATTTCCACCATCAGGGCAATGATTAAGAAGTTCCAGTCCACTGGAAATGTTATGAATCGACCTGGAATTGGACGCGTGTCTATATCGTCTCAACACACTGTGAAGGTGAGAACACAAAGTGAACACAAGCTGTTTGGAAGGGTTTCAAGATAAAAGCCTCTACTCTCATCCAAAAACAAACTCGAGCGTCTTCAGTGTGCAGACACTACTGGAACTTCAAATGGGATCGGGTTCTATGGTCAGATGAAACCAGAATAGAGCTTTTTGGTAATAAACACAGAGGTGGTTCTGGAGCACACAGAGAGGTAGCCGTATGGAAAAGTACCTCATGTCCACGGTTAAATATGGAGGAGCATCTTTAATGTTTTGTGGCTGTTTTTCTGCCAGAGGACCTGGACATTTTGTTAGGATACATGGCATCATGGACTCTATCAAATATCAACAGATATTAAATGAAAACCTGACTGCCTCTGCCAGAAAGATTCAAATGGGCCGTGGTTGGATCTTCCAGCAGGACAATGATCCAAAACATCATCAAAATCAACACAGAAATGGTTTACTGACCACAACATCAAGGTCCTGCCCTGAAGATCGCAGTCCCCTGACCTGAACCCCATAGAACACCTGTGGGGTGAACTGAAGAGGAGACTCCACCAGCGCAGACCTCGAAATGTGAAGGATCTGGAGAGATTCTGTATGGAGGAACGCTCTCAGATCCCTCGCCATGTATTCTCCAACCTCATCAGGCGTTACAGGAGAAGACTCAGAGCTGTTATGTCGGCAAAGGGAGATAGCACAAAGTATTGACTTAAAGGGTGCCAATAATTGTTACACATCTATATGTAACAAAGATTTTTTATAACCCTGTGCTGTGTTTACAATTGTTTGATATCCATGAGAGCAGAGTATTTTTGGGTTGTTTTTTTTTAACAAAAGATCAAAAGCTTAAACAATAAAGATAAATTTTCACAGCCTTCTTTGCTCATATTTCCCAAGGGTGCCAATATTAGTGGAGGGCACTGTACTAATTAGTATTTAACATGATTTTGAATGTGACTGGTTGATTCTGAACACTGCCACGTTCCCAATTATAAAAGGGTGTGCACACGTATGCAAGCTGGGTATTGGAAGTTTTTTTCTTTTTCTTTTTCCCCACAAAAACATTTCTGGATGTTTGTCACTTGATATTTATATGTTAAAATTTCACAATAAAACGAAATATTTGAATCTACAAACTGAAGCATTTGATCCAAGATCATTTTTTCAGTGCTTTTGCACATTTCGTAATTGCAAGACTCTTTATTTTGTTATATATGTTAATCAGACCAAAAAAAAAAAAAAACAGTTTGTCATATTACCAAGAAACCACAAACCTCCATCCTGTATACTTTCCCATAGGGCTGTAGTCAAGACCACCTTTGTCAAGTCCAAGACCAGGATTAGCTGAGATCGAGCCAAGACTGAGGCTTAAGGGGATTGAGGAAACCCTCAAATTATTTTTAAGGCCAAAACTTTACTTCAGCTAGTTGGCTTCATTCATGCATTGCACCAATTATTAAGCTATTTTATATAAAAATGAATTACTTCTTGTCAAATTCAATCCAATCCAAGACGACCCTACTTTCCTGCATCAGGAAACTATGCTACATAAATGTCCTAACGATACACTTAACTATAATAAAAAATAATATTATATTTTTCTTTATTAAACAAAGTTATGTGGAGCATTCACTGTACAAGTCAGAGTGTGTGAGCTGTTACAATAGAAACAATAGTGTATTAGACCAAGTGCATTAATGTGAACTTATTGTTCATGTTACAGTTGGAACTACTGTCTGAGTCATGCTGTTATATAAAAGCAATTCGCAATCTCTCACCAATCAGATTTGAGAATACAAATCACACTGTGGTATAAACAAACCATAATGCATTAATATAAACCTGTCATTTACAGCTGCACTACTGTCAGAACGGCTGATATAGAACAAAATAACCAACACCTACTAACCAATCAGAATCGAGAATTCAGCAGCGCTCTGTAATAACGTTATATAGTCGGTTCTAAAGGAAAGAGACAGCTCTTTGACCTGCACTGGCTTTGCTTTAGTTTTGGGCTCGTTAGCATTTTTGGTTGCTGCCTTAAAGGCCTGTCAGTGTCGTGCCATAATGGAAAGCACTTTTAAAATAGTCCTCTCCTGGAAGTCATTTTACGAATCATTAATAATAAATTGGAGCCATCAATCCTAATGATACGTAGCTCTTTCAGATCCATCCACTTTTAGAAAACTTTTGTTGCCATGGATCAATTAATATCCTTCAGCATGTACTAAAGCAGTGCAGTTTGGGACAACTGAGTGCCGGGCCTATGAAGTCCACTGACATTTCTGCTTGATTCAATGCATTACAGGAGCCGTCTCTGTGGATTCTCTACTGCGGCTAATGGCTACTGTATGACATTCAAACTCGGCTTGATGGACAGCGTGCTGTGTGTCACAAATTATTTCA
Source organism: Ictalurus punctatus (assembly GCF_001660625.3). Classification (NCBI taxonomy): domain Eukaryota; kingdom Metazoa; phylum Chordata; class Actinopteri; order Siluriformes; family Ictaluridae; genus Ictalurus; species Ictalurus punctatus. The sequence goes on along the minus strand of NC_030429.2, from coordinate 24,736,484 downwards.
CGAACACTGTTTAAGGATGTGTGTTTGGAACCAAATAAGTGCTGAACCTGTCACTCAATTACATCTATATGGTGGACTGAAGGGGAAAAGTATATGAAAGCCAACATACACACGCACACACACACACAGGAGAGATTTGATGCACAATACGTGGCCTAAATCAGATTTGCTAGCAGAAAAATTACACACATTCATGCGATTATGAATTATATGTGAAAAACATTTCAGCGTGTGAATAATATGTGAGTGATATTTATTTATTTATTTATATTTCGTGTGACTGTACACTCAGGTTACGGAGACACAGAGGAGCTCGAGCCTTGTCAGTGCTCCTCTTTATTAACCTGCCTCACAGTCACCTTAATGAAATATCCTCCTCCGATCCCTGCACCTCAAATACCGCACGTCCGTGACCCATAAGCCCTGCGTTGCCATGGAAACATAACAAAAAAACCCAAAACAAAACACGTTCAGTACACACTACAATGGTGTAATGTTGAAAAAATATTCATTGTGAAGATGGTATTTATTTACCGTGTAAAAGAGAGAGAGAGAGAGAGAGAGAGAGAGAGAGAGAGAGAGAGAGAGAGAGAGAGAGAGAGAGAAACTTTGTTGTTACAAAGTTTTATTGCAAAACCTTGTTTGTACAAGCAATGTATGTACATAACTTTATATTTAGACAAAGAACCAAATAGAAGACCAGCTATATCAGTGTTAATTAGCGATTTGCACTTTTGGCAGAAGTTAGCTAGTTGTTAAAGGTTTTTTTTTTTTTTTTTTTTTTTTTTTTGTGGCTGTCAACTGTAATTCCATGGAAGAAAATACATCAAAAGAAAGACTGCTGATAGAATGATAGCCTACTGTACATACTCTATACACCGATCAGCCAAAACATTAAAATCACCTGCCTAATATCGTGTAGGTCCCCTTTGTGTCCCCAAAACAGGTCTGACCCGTCGAGGCATGGACTCCACAAGACCTCTGAAGGTGTGCTGTGGTAACAGATCCTTTAAGTCCTGTAAGTTGTGAGGAGTGGCCTTCATGGATCAGATGGGTTTGTCTAGCAGTTACCTCCTTGGACCACTTTTGGTAGGCATACCAGGAACACCCCACAAGACCTGCCATTTTGGAGAAGCAACAATTAGACAATTGTCTAAAAAAAAAAAAAAGTCGAACAGATCCTTATGCTTTCCCATTTTTCCTGCTGCCAACACATCAAGTTTGAGAACTTTCTGATCGGTGTAATTGAGAAGATGGCAAGAGTTGAAATAAACATGTAATAGTACATCTATATGTCAATATACTGTAATGCTGCTTTAAGAGTCTGAGTTAATTAGTCCTAGTCCTTTAGTCACTTTAAATGTTGCTTAATTTGACAAAATGGCTTAAACTCTCATTATTAAACAGCTAAAAAAAATATCACTTGATCCAGGGTGTATTATTATTTTTGCACTGTGACAGAAAATGTGAATCTTAGGCAGGAGTTCTTTATAAAACAACAACAACAATAACAACAACAACAAACAAACAAAAAAAAGTGCAGTATCTACTGTTGAGAGTTGCAGCAGGTGACAGGATGATTCATGGAAGATATATTTATTTTGTGTTATATTCTGCTCCAATAGCGTTTTATGAAGCCATGATATGCTAAATTAAGGTCATGAAATCATGTAGGCTATTTTATTACACTTTTAATTCACTATTTTGAGCTGTCAAAACAATAAAAACACAAAAGTTTTTGTTCATTAGATGCACTTTCTTGCAAAGAAAATATGATCACAGTTTGAAGGATAAGCTGACCAAGCACTCATTTACTAAACTTAATAACCCAGCTGCCATGGTGCCATGGTTGGACCCTTGAGCACAACCTTTCACCTTCAGCTAGCTCAATTGTGTCCTGCATCAGTCAAATTAGCAAATGTACTGGATTGTGTGTTATTTTATACTTTGTAAGATATTACAGTACTTTACTGTTTATATCTATCGATCTATGTATCTATTATACAGTATGTCCTTAATTTCTCACATCTAAAACTTTTAAACATGCTCAACGTCACTTATAGTTATAGATGTTACGCTTCCTCTTAGTTAAAAAACAAAATTCTCTCTTATTTAGAATTTATTGATGAAGTATTAATGAGTTTCATGATAAAAGCCGTACCACTGCTTCTTATAGACACAGATCCACTCAAATTTTCTCCTTCATTATTAAGCGCAACATGCAACTGACTAAAACCATTTTCTCATAATGCCATGTTGGAAGCATTAGAATTCAGTAGCACTGAAATGTGCTTTCATGGACAGAAAGGAGGCAAAACTTTTTCTTTTTTTTTTTTTCCCTAAGGCTTTACGTGTTAGTAATGAGCACATGCTGAGCACACATAAATACATCTCTGAATGTATGAGAAGCTATTATCAGCTCATGTCTTGATCAGGTCATCTAGTGCTATCTTCATCCATATTGCACATACGAAGATAATGTGAAAATGTGAAAATGTAAAACTTAACAAATCATGTAAAATAACATAAGAAAATCAATTAATCATGTAACAATCACATGGAGGAAAATAAATGTGGAAAACATTTTCACATGAAAATAATCCAGTCATGCACAAAGAATTAAATGGTAAAAAAAATAAATAAAAAATAAATAAAATAAAAAGAGAATCTTGTGTTAAAAACATCATCCAAGAAAATAAATGAATTATGCATAAAGAATCAGGTGAAAATAAATGAATCACGAGTAAGGAACCATATATGAAAATAAATGAATAATGCATTAAGAATCACATGAAAATAAATTATTAATCGTTAGAAATTGTGTGAAAATAAATGAATCACGCATGGAGAAGCACATATGACAATAAATGAATCAGTTGTAAAGAGTCACATGAAAATAAATGAGTCATGTATAAAGAATCACATGAAAATAAATGAATCATGAGTTAGGAATCATGTGAAAAATGAATCATGTATAAAGAATCACATGAAAATAAACGAATAATGCAAAATCGTGTGAGAATTAATGAATCATGTAAAAATGTGTATTTGATAATAATCATGTTAAAAATCATATGAAAATAAATGAATCTTGTAAAAAAAAAAAAAATTTGATGTGAAATTTAATGTTAAGTGTCAAAAAATTGCACGTTAATTTCACGTGTCATTTCACATGAATCTTTCCTGTAAGGAATAAAACCAAGTAATTTCATGAACTTTCCAACTGACGCATTTGGGAAAAACTTGCAGGTGAAAGGAAATGGCGTTCTAAGAATAGCTAAGGCATGTTGATCTATTTTGTTTGCAGATTTTTAATCTTTACACATTTTTATACAACCAACCTATTTATTTATTTCCTTTTTTATGCTAAATCACTCCACAGACTGTATTAAACCTCAGATTCTTAATTCACTCCTCCGGGACCTTTAGAGAGCACAGGTTTTAATATTTTACTTCTTAGCACGCCTGAGCCAAATCAGCATTCTATGGCTATAACTTGACTTTCATTAGCTGGGCCAGAGGTGTTGGAGAGGAGCTGAAATAGAATAAAGCATTAAGGCCAACTGTGGTGCTGTGCATATATATGGCTTGACAGAATAATATAGAGGCTGAAAATAAAATGTTGAAATATGAAAGTGAATTAGGCAAGAACATAAACCAGAGAGGTCTAAAGACTATGAGGTCAAAGTACATTTTATTATCCATCAGCGCAGACAAATCACTACAGTCTGATTTAACTACTGATGCTGAATCACCTTCAGGGTCACAGGAGTTGCCTGTACCATATCAAACTATACTCATAGGGATTTGTCTCTAATTCCCGACAGACATTATTGCTGATAGAACTCCCTCTTATTCCCAACAGAACTGTTATATTTCTGATTAAGAATAAACCCTTCTGATTCCTGGCAGAAATTATTCCTGATGAAACTCCCTCTGATTTCTGAATAGAATTTCATCTGAATGCTGATAGAAATTATTGCTATCAAAACCTACCTCTGATTCCTGAGGAAAATCCTTCTGTTTCCTGACAAAGTTATGAAACATTCTTTATCACATTCCCTCTGATTGCTAATGAAACTTGTATTTCTGATGAAAAAGCCTCCAATTCCTGACAGAATTCCCTCTCATTTCTGACAAAATTGCAGTATATCCATCAATACACCTTCTCATTCTTGACAGAACTTCCCCGGTTCCTGTCAGAGCTGCCTCTTATTCCTGACAAATCGCACTCTCAATCTTGACAGAACTCTCTCTCATTCCTGACCAAACTGCTTCTGATTCCTGATGACACGTTCTCACGATTCCTGATATAGGTCCCTTTCATTCCTGACAGAATTCCCTCTGATTCCTGACAGAACTTCCCCTGATTCTGACAGAATTCCCTCTGATTCCTGCCAGAACTTCAACTGATTCCTGCCAGAATTCCCCCTCATTCCTGCCAGAACTTCCTTTGATTCCTGCCAGAATTCCCTCTGATTCCCGACAGAATTTCCCCTGATTTCTGACAGAACTTCCCCTGATTCTGACAGAATTCCCTCTGATTCCTGACAGAACTTCCCCTGATTCTGACAGAATTCCCTCTGATTCCTGCCAGAACTTCAACTGATTCCTGCCAGAATTCCCCTTCATTCCTGCCAGAACTTCCTCTGATTCCTGCCAGAATTCCCTCTGATTCCCGAAAGAACTTCCTCTGATTCCTGACAGAACTTCCTCTGAGTCCTGACAGAACTTCCTCTGATTCCTAACAGAATTCTCTTTGATTCCTGACCAAACTTTCCCCTGATTCCTGACAATACTTCCTCTGATTCCTGACAGAATTCTCTCTGATTCCTGACCAAACTTCCCCTGATTCCTGACAGAACTTCCCCTGATTCCTGACAGAATTCCCTCTGATTCCTGACAGAATTCCCTCTGATTCCTGACCAAACTTCCCCTGGTTCCTGCCAGAACTTCCTCTGATTCCTGCCAGAATTCCCCCTGATTCCCGACAGAATTCTCTCTGATTGCAGACAGAATTATTCTATTTCTGATTTTTTAAAAATCCCTCTGATTCCTGGCAGCAGTGAATCTTGAGTATAATCTTTCCAATTCCTGACAAAGTAGGGATGCACCGAATGTTCGGCAACCGAAATTATTATAACCGAATTAATTATATAAAATTTATTATAAATTAAAATAACCGAATAAGTGATGGTGATGATGACGTGACAAAATAGCCTAGCAACCAGAGTGAGACGCGCGAATGTCACGACCTCGATGAGGGGGCGCGCGCACGCACGAGCTACGTGCACGAGCTACGTGCTCTTCGGACGTTTACTGTGGACAGTAAACATGCGTGGACGTGCGTTTGTTTTGTTTCTGTTCCGGGGTATTCTGTCACGTCGCAAGACATAAGGGAGTAGAGTACGGAAGCAGGTAAAGACGTATTTATTTAAGGGCAGGCAGACAAATCCAAATCGTAATCCAAAAAACGTAGTCAAGACAGGCAAAGGATCGAGCGATCGGCAAACAGGCATAAACGAGGCAAAGCAGGAATCAGAGTCGCGGTCACAGACAACAGGGTCACAACACAAAACAAGAAACATGAACTAGTACTATGGACTGGGAGCGGAACAACCAGCGGGGACTAAATGAACTAATCTATAGTTCAAACTATCTAAATCTATCACGGTACATAACATTAACAACGTATCTAACTATACTATATTTATTATAATACTCTGTGAGGTGTACAGGGACGCGAGCGGTGTATATCCCCAATATAATCAGCCGTATAGAACCCAATAGAACCATTTTCTGCACTCTTGTCAGTGCACCTTTTAATGCACGTTTTTGTTGTAGGCTACAGAGCGTTCCATTCTTTCAGCAGTCACTTATAGACCAACATAATCTATTCAAGGGGGGCTCAAGGATGACCACATCAGAATATTTTTATTTTGCTCATTTATTTATTTAAAGTTATATTGTGCCTTGTCGGTAGCCGATGCCTGCTGGAATTAAAAAAAAAAAAAAAGTTCAGTGTTAAATAAATATTTTGAAATTGTAGTTTTTGTAATTGATTTTTTTCTTTGAAAAGCAAGACAAAATAGTAAAAAAGAACGTTTTGACTATTTAATTTATGCAATGGTGAAAAAAATGGAAAAATAAATGGAAAAAACGCAAAAAAAAAAAAAACGTGTTCGGTATTCGGCCTTCGGCTTTCGGACAAGTTTTTCATTATAGCCCCCTGATTGCTAATGTAACTTGTATTTCTGGTGAAAATGCCTCTGATTCATGACAGAATTCCCTCTCATTCTGGACAAAATTGCAATATGTTGTATCTAATACTCCCTCTCATTCTTGACAGAACTCCCCTGATTCCTGACAACACATTCTCTGATTCCTGATAGAACTCCCGTTCACAGCTTTTTTAAATTCCTGAAAGAATTTAATTGAATTCTGACAGAGCTCCCTCTAAATCCCAGCCTAAATTCCCTCTGATTCATATCAAAACTCTCTGATCCTGCCCAACTTTGACACAGGACTCCATTTGATTCCCGATTCCATCTAAATTCCAGAAAAAAATATAAATCTTCATCCTTATTCCCAGTCGATTCTCAAGCTCCACCTTTACTCTGTCTTATTATGCTTTGAGCAATCAAGTCTAACCAGTCATACATTTTTGAAGTTTTGTTTTTCCCAACCACCCTTTTCCCCCAAAACATTTAGTGCATTCATTCTTTGCAGGCTCTAAAGCACCTCTTTTGATGGATCAAGCTGATTTTGCTTTATTGACCCTTACGATGCAGAAGCTACATTTAAAACACTGCAGGAAATATTGAAGGGCTCCGCAGTCGGATTCGGAGCAAAATCAAATGTTTTATAAACCAACAACTCTCAAAGTACAATCTTTATGTGGTGGATGTGTTTCTTTCAGGGTTATGAGAGTTGTGTAACACCTCCGTTATTGCCAAGTCAACATCTGCTGTAAATGTTTTGCATTTGGTTTGGATGGATTTATGCAAGTCCATATCCATGGAATTACTTCTTGTGTTATGGGCAAAGGTAATCTTTAGATTCGATTAGATTCGATTAGATTGCATTTTGTTACATCATGGGAGCTGGAGGTCACTGAGACCTGTATATATCTAAATATTAATATATGTTTAAAAAAAAAAAAAAGAAACTATCTTTATGCTTTTTTTTTCCAAGTTGTATGCTTGTGCTGAGGAGAAACAAAAAGTTGAGTCACTTGCTAGTAAGATTTGCAACCTGTTGGCCTCATTAATGGTTTAATGAAGTGCAACTTTTCACTTTGAGGACAGGACAGTGTGCCTTATTAATGTTGGTACGTTCAATTTGCCAAGAAGCGATCTTACACGGCAAAAGAGCAATATAAATAGTCCTGGAGTACATGTTCTTATCCGAGCCCAAATAAATTAATCATGTCTCTCCGGTGTAGATGCTGAGCTCTGTTGCAAACATCTGTGGCATAAATTAGGGCACCTCCGCAGACTCACTGAGTCCCGAACATAAACAGTAACGCGTGGTTAGCGTCTCCAGGATGACTTTTGAAAAGCAAAGAGCACAGCAGGGTAAGAGTAAAATGAAAACAACCCGGGTTCTTGATTAAACTAATCAGCACATAATGCTGCAGGAAACATCATGTAGAATGAGTCAGAATCTCTCACGCATTATTGAGCTGGTGTTTTATGGGAAATGAGCAGCCCACACTCTAAATGACAGATTCAATATTTTGTTTAATTTCCTGCTTTAATTAAATAAACCTTTCCTCCCATTCTCTCTGTAATTAAATTTAAGAGCTGGCTCATGAAACCCACCCAGGAGGATCTTCATGGTCAAAAGAAAAAGGAATTTAAGATCCATCATGCTGTAAATCGCAGAGAGGGAGTGGTAAATGACTTCAACTTATAATCAAATGTTCGAGTGCATTTGGGAAAAGGAGGACTGACTACAAGAGTACGGCAGGAAATATAAACGACCTTTAAGCGCACGTTTATGCTTATAGGCTGACAATGCTCTAAGAACATCCAAGATATTTCTGAACATTTACATGTGTAAAATTTTATGTTTCATGTATTTCTGGTTTATATTAGGGATCTGCCTTGCGCACATAATTTCTATCCTGATTTCTCATGTGAACCACCAGGAGTATTGAACCTTGAACTATTTGGCTACAGCGGCCATATGTAAATATGAAAGGAAAAAAAAAAACTGCTCGTGCTCATTTAAGTTGCTTAAAAATGTGTGATGTATATCTAATATAAAATCTTTACTGTGGTAATAATGTAATTTCCAGAAATGTTTCTACGTTTTGAGAAATTTAAATAATAAATAAATGTTGTTGTTTTTTTTTTTTTAATTGTCAAATGATGGAAATGTTATGTAAATTCTCAAATTTTTAAATTGTTGATTCGGATTGGTCAGGTGGTGTTGATTAGTTTTGTATAACAGCAGCTCTGACACACAGGTCACAGGTTTATATTAATGTGCTTGTTCTAATACATTTATTGTCTCTATAGTTTCTATATACTGATTTTTTTTTTGTCTTATCAACTTGAAGACAGAGAGAGAAAGAAAAAAGAGACTGTTATGGCGGCAATAACAAATCTTTGGCAAATTGCTGTGGTGTAAAAGGGGGAAAAAAACACTTTGGGATATACTTTTTATAGGAAAATGATCAACTATGGGGTGGTAACAGTAACGCTTTGTGTCAGACCACATCACGCCAACCTGTTATTGATTATTTTCCTTTAACGGGACATCCCGTCTGGTGTTACTCCTTACTCATTACCTTCCCTTCAGATGTATGAATTTGCACATGCAATCACATTCTCGAAGTGACTTTCAGGCTGCTGTGAAAGTTTGATGGGTCACACAAGCACACAAGGCAGAGATGTGCTCCTCCAGGACTGGGAGTGAATCAGACATCTGTAATGTTTACTTTCTTTCCAAAGTTTTTATTGCTATATAAGAATAAAAGACGTGCCAAAAAAGAGATGCCACTTTCCAACACAGAGCTAGCCTTCACTGTTCTGGAAATATTTTTAGTTTCTTTAGTTAGTTTCACTATACGCAGCCAGATCATGACAAGGCTGATGACAGGGATGCACTCTCTCTTATTTTATCAGTCTCTCACTTTCTCTACATCTTGAATGCAGAAGCAGCTACGTGTCAGGTTTAACCACGTTCCACAAGGACACTTCATAATGCAAGAATAACCAAGCCCGCATTTTATTCGCTGGTTTTGTTCACAAAGACTTCAAAACATATCGACTGCAATAAACAAAGAGAGAAAAAAAAGTTTCTTTTCTCCTCATTGGGGAAGCTGGCGTGTGAGTTTCAAAAGGTCGTTCATCTATTTTATAGTACTTCAAAACTTTCATCAGTATGTGGACATTTCTGTCTTGGTATTTGGAAAATTTCAGAAGCTTTATTGCAGTTCCGCCGGGTCTCCTGTCCTGGGACACACACTGCAATCTCTTCACTGAAGAAGTAGGTCAGCGTTTATATTCCCCAAGAGTGTCAAGATTGCAAACTCATTCTGCCCAAAGCATTTTTACATTAGCTATATGTAATATAATGAAAAGTAATATTCCGATTTACGTTCTAGGGACAACCAGATCAAACTTGATGTCATGGAAATTCAAAGGAGCAAAAGAATTGATTGGATTTCCTTTGATTTCAGATAAAGGAAGTTGTACAAAAAGGTCTGACTACTATACTTGACCCTAACCTTAAAGTTAAGCTTCATAACTTTCCATTTGAACAGAGTCATGCAAATTGGTACGACTCTGCAAGTGTGAAATGATGTGACCTCAATCATCAATGTCTGGAATTTCACTAGGCCCCTTACCCTCTCTGCCTGCCACGAAAGATTTGCATATTAATATTTACCATGAAGTTGTGATTTCCAATGGCAACCAAGATTTATTTTGTAAGGAAATTCTGACTTGACCTGGCCTGTTAATTATTTAGCCCCACACCATGATACTTCCACCTCCAAACTGCACTGTTGGTGTAGTGTTTTAAGGGTCGTGTGCAGTGCCATTTCTTCTCCAAACATGGTGTGTAGTTTAACCAAAAAAAACAGTTCAAATTTTTCTCTCGTCTGACCAGACTACACTCTCCCAGTATTCCATAGGCTTGTTCAAATGAGCTGTAGCAAACTTTAACCATGCTTCGACACACCTTTTCTTTAGTAATGGAGTATTGCGTGTGAGCATGAGCGGTGGAGTGCATTGCCTATTGTTTCCTCTGTGACGATGGCACCTGCTGCCTCCAAGTGTTTCTGGAGCTCTTTCCGAGTGCTCCTTGGCTCTTGGGCTCCTCTTCTGACTATTCTTCTGAATCCCTGGTCAGAAATCCTGTGAGGAGCTCATGTGCGTGGCCGGTTGATGACGGAGTGATGTTGCTTCCACTTGCGGATAACGGCCCCAATGGTGCTTACTGGAGGACTCAGAAGTTTTGAAATACGTCTGTATCCGATTCCATCAATATGTTTCGCAACAGTAAGGTTGCAAAGGACTTGGGAGAGCTCTTAGAGACCATCAATTTACTAACCCAGCTGATATTAATTTGCACAGATAAGAGGTATAATTACTTTCTAACTACTTATGGATTTCAGCTGGTTCCTTAGCTTGGAGAACTGCTTTTTCTTAGTGTGTTCAATACTTTTTACCTGTGTCATCCCACTTTATTACACATAACTTCATTTATGGCTTTAATGCTTTGAGTTAATACTATCTTTTGAGTTAAATTTCATGTGAATAACCTCATTGTTTCCAATACATATACATTATATATATACGTTTTTCAGTATATTTACTGAAAAAAAAATGTTGACGCGTTCAATACTTATTTCCCCCACTGTGTAATATATATATAGTGGATGAAACGGACATGAAACAACTCCACATTCTTCCACATCCAGTTAGAAATGCTCATACAGTGAAACATGCTATAATTTTTTTTTTTTTTTTTTTGTTCTACCCCCATACTTAACTAACAGCTTTTTATTCTCTAATCTATCAGTAGAGAAAGCCAAAAAGCCTCCATCCCTCCAGAGTGCCTTAACTACTGAAGAGGTGCACAGTATGGCACAGGCTGCTTTCAACCCCAATCATAGTATAGGAAATATATCCACCCGCAGTGAAAAAAACTTGCTGAAAATTGCCATTCTCAACCACAAAAACCTATTGGAAAGGTCGCATATCAAGGTACCATTATTAATAGGCCCTAGGTGGTGTCTCAGACCTTTTGTGGAGTCATGTTATCCCATAATGTCCAAGCATGAATCACACACAGTGTTTAAATACACACAATCTTTAAATAATGGGCATAAATAATAGGAATTAAAACATACAAGAGAATGATTCCCATGTCTAGTTACCAAGACATTCAGCATGACTTAAATAATGACCTTCAGAGACATTTCTACAAGCTTTAGGCATCTAACTGTCAATGCAAAGACTCAACACACATGGATAACCTCAATCCATCAAGAACACATCCGAAAAAAATCAATACGGCTTTGACATGATACTCTTGCCAAACTCGCCGAAGTCCCCCGAATACAAAAATCCTTGGACTCTGATTTCCCCCTGAATCCACAAATCCCTGGACTTTGACTTCCTCCTGAATACAATACACCCCCAATTCCAAAAAAGTTGGGACACCGTGTAAAATGTAAATAAAAACAGAATGCGATGATTTGAAAATCTCATAAACCCATAACTTATTCACGATAGAACACAGAAAACATATCAAATGTTGAAACTGAGTAAATATACCATTTTTTATACCAGAAGTTTTTCAAACACCCCTACACACAGTGAGATGACTCCCAGCAAGGCATAACCTCTTAGTGACCTACAGCAAGGGATGACCTCTGAGTGATTCTCAGCAAGGCATGACTGCATTACAGGATTTTACATTCATTAAGCAAATAATCTATGACAACACAAATGAACACATGGCGTGCAGAGAAAGGACTACCACTGTGATGTGTCGTAGCAGATGTTCTTCAAAAAAAAAAAACAGGCAACTGTATTCTAAGAGCTTGGATATGCTTCGACAACGTAACAAGTGCGACTTGCAGAGGAGCCATCGACTAACCAAATGTAACAACTGAGAATTGGGAGATGGTTTAAGCTCTGTGTGCTGGTTGTAATAAAACTCGGCGCAAAATCTTTGAAACAATGTTGATACACAAGCAAAGGATCAAAACACAATCAGAGCACAAACACATGAATATCAGCCAGGAACTTACGCAAAGAAACATATGAGCAATACCTTGCAAAGCAACTGTGAACTTGATTGTCATTACATAGTCCATAGATAAGAAGTGATAATGGAACAGGCAGCGGAACTTAGTACTCAGGATAGGTGGCGCTCTCCTGGTGTGGAGGTGTCATGACATGAGCTGTTTGAAACAAATCCTGACCTCGAAGCCATTGATATTGGTTCCTGTAAAAAGATCTCTGTAAATCTCTGTAATTTTATTATTTTCACAAGGACTAGTTGGTGGTCGCAGTGTCTCATCACTGGCCATCTTTATTTCTGCTATCTTTACTCTAAGTTTGAATGTGCTCGCAGCACAAGGGATCTTATTTAAGAACGACGAGTCTCCAGGTGTACCTCCTGGTCCAGCTCAGGCTTCTGATGTAATGGACACTCATTTTAAACTTCAAAATCAGTCATAGTTCGTATTAGATCATGTGTGCCGCATTAAAGAGGTTGTAGCTGGAGATAAAAAGGACAGGAGTATCAAGCAGAACTGTTGCGCTTTTTGGAAAGGGAGTTAGAGGCCAACAGGCAGATAGCAGTCAGTTAACCATAAACATGCCCAGGAGACACACTATCATCGTTTCCTTTTGTCCAACACATGGACTTGAAGTTTGAAGGCAGAAGAATACCTTCATGGCACCCTTGTCTGATATTCACTTTCAGAAATAAAAGTACCATACTTGTCAATGAAGTGGTACCATCAGGGGAATGTTTTTCTTACCTGGCAACGTGCATGTGGTGAACCTTTAATTAGAACCTTTACTTTTAGAGTAAAGCTTTAAATGTACATAAGCGGTCCTTAAAGAGGTCCTCATGCGCCTAATTATGCACCTTAAGAACAGTTTTAAAAAGGTACACTATATTTACTTTTCCAGGTAAATGATACACACTTAAGGATGCAAATTATGTACCCTTTATATAATGAATACAAATAAATAAATTCCATTATGCCCAAGAGTGTTACAATTTCTTGAGTCTTTTCAGTGAGTCGAGACATTCGAGTCCATTCAGTTAAAAGATTTGTTTCCCAAACTGCCCAGACCGATGAATATTGCATGTACTGAAATGCTGGAAATCTCCTGCTCAGACCAAATGAGCATGAAATTAACTTAATATAAGAAAAACAGTGACCGATGCTGAGTTCACTGCAGTGACTCGCTAAAAAATATTCCGTCATTCACAAACGGAACGTGACCTTCTGTTCATGTTATTTCTGTATAGATGGGTTTCAGTAACAGAAACAGTGGATGTATGGAGTTACACAGGATACGGCACGGGCCACATTGTTGGCTTTGGGCCTCAATTCGGCGTGGCTCAGGTGGTAGAGTGGGTTGTCCACTAATTGTAGGGTTGGTGGTTCGATTCCCGGCCCACGTGACTCCACATGCCAAAGTGTCCTTGGGCGAGACACTGAACCCCGAGTTGCTCCCGATGGCAAGTTAACACCTTGCATGGCAGCTCTGCTACCATTGGTCTGTGGGTGAATGAGACACATTGTACAGTGCTTTGGATAAATGTGCTATATAAGTGCACCATTTAATTCACATTGAACATTTACAGTATGCTGTGATGGCTTTTGGAATGCAGTTGCTACAAACAGTTTTGTGCTCAAGTCTCCACCAGTGAACAGTGCAGAAGTTCAACAAAACAGACTTCATGGAAAATCATAATGAATTTCCTGGTTACACAACTGCACTATTTGGCCATGTAGTATTAGCACATTTATAGAAGGGATTTATTTATTTATAATCGCACTATCCGGTGTCACACAGATGAGGACGGGTTCCCTTCTGAGTCCGGTTCCTCTCAAGGTTTCTTCCTCATATCATCTCAGGGAGTTTTTCCTCACCACCGTCACCTCTGGCTCGCTCAATAGGGATAAATTCACACACTTAAACTCCTGCATTTACATGTTTCTGTAAAGCTGCTTTTGGACAATGTCCATTGTTAAAAGTGCTATACAAATCAAACTGAATTGAATTGAATTGATCAGGCTAAATTTGTGGCTCAGTTATTTATCTTAGAAAGTGTTCTGCCCTACTCTGAGATTTCATGTAGTGGTAGTGATGAATTAAATCAAGATATTGTTGTAATTTCTGTGTCTTGTCACAACGTCTGAACAAGTCAGCAATCGTGAGACGCAAGAGTTGATGTTCATCCAAGTTTACTACCTAGTGGTGATTACAGGAAAGACACACAAAATTCTTTGTGATTTCTTTCAGAAGATTAATCTACGTTCATGTGATTTTTTTTTTTTTTTGCATGATTCATTTACTTTCACGTGATATTTTGCAATATTCATTAACTTTGAAATGCTTTTTTATATGATTCATTTATTCTCACATGATATTTATATCATTCGTTTACTTTCACATGATTTTTTTTCCCTTCATGATTAATTTACATTCCCATGATTTTATTTATTCATTTATTTTCATTTGGTTTTTATATGATTCACTTAATTTCACATGATGTTTTTTTCCATATGATTCATTTATTTTCACTTGCGATTCATTTTTACTTGTGTGTACTCGAGTTCACATGCAGTTTCAAGGCATAACATGATTCACATGTGACACCTATGGGATTTCCCTGTAGTGAGTAGTATTCTCCATGTGTTGTCTCAGAAGCTTTCCCCCCAGTACCCTTTTGTGTTTCCCAGCTGTCTCTTCTAATTTTTTTTTCTCAGTGCTCAGAAGAAAAAGTTAGAACATGTAGCCAATTTGTCTGAATCCTTTTCAGTGTAGGAATAATTTATCATGTTCAGGTACTTGAACATGATGTGCCGGTTAAGCCTGATGAGAAGCTTTGAGTGCTGAGTCTGATTCATCTTTGCACTTTAAATTTCATTTCTGCTCAAAAAGGATTCCATGTCTCTAAAGGAGAAGGTTTAATTGGGGAAAAAAAGAACAGCGGGATTGAATGAGGTGTGTCAGACTGCTGTTTCTCATGTTGCCTCAAGACATAACACAAGACACGATCATGTCTGTTCTGTCTCTAATGGAATACATGTACCAGTGTTATATAACCAGGATACCAAAATCTGCCACCTTGTATCCGTTACAGTTACGTCAAAAAACAAAGTAATCCGATTACAGGTACATTTTGTACAAATTGGAAATACTATCAGGATTAAAGTTTTTTTCATTTAAAACCAAAAAAAAATTATCTTTTTACAGAACACAATATAGACAGCTGTTTGATTATAGTTCTGGTTCTCTCTCGCCAGTCGTGGCTCACATGAGCTCCTCCTGGTGCAAATTAATTGTGCAAAGTTAATTTGGTAGAAATGAACACATTGTTCTCTGAAATGCTTTTATTAGGGTGACCTTACGTCCCCCTTTTCGGACATTAAAAAAAGCGTCTAAATTTTGAGAGAATGTCTGGGATTCGGCTTTAGTGTCATTATGATGTGTTTATGGTCTAATACTGGATGATGTGTGTGCATTTTTACATTGCTTTAACCCCTCTCTGTAATTCCCGCCTTCTCGCACACCGATTGGCCGATTATATAAGACTTGCAGCAACTATTGGCCAAATTCCTGCCTCTCAACCGTTAGTCTACTCTCAGAGAACACGTGAAGTTGAAGCGCTGTTGTGTACCGCGTCAAACAGTTACTTTACAACGGCAGCAAATGACAGATGTCCTGAGTCGAAACAACGCCCTTGAAAAAAAAAATGGGGTGACCATATAAGGTCATTTTTAATTCCATTTTATTACATTGTTTTGTATTACATCACCATTCAAATGTGTGAATGATAGCAGAAGGTACACTCGTGGCATCTAACATTCTATTTTATTCCATGGACATTCAAAATAACTTAGGAAAAAATGTCAAACGTGGGCAGAGTGAAACCAGTTTTATTTATGTATATTTATCTGATACTAATAGTGTGGTTTTTTCAGTGTATTAAAGTCTGCATTCCTAGTAACACTGTTTGAATGCTGAAACCCCCCATCACCAAAACCATAAACCCTAAGTCATTAAGAGATAACAGTTAACGTGTTAAAGGTGTACATTTTTTAGCATCTGAATATATATATATATATATATATATATATATATATATATATATATATATATATATATATATATATATATATATATATATATATATACATGCCATTCTGGTTTTCTTTTTGGAAAACCAGAATGTGGTCACCCGAGCTTTTGTGATGTAACGTTACCCACATCAGGGCCAGTGATCATTTATTTATTTATTTATTTTCTATAAACAAACCGAAACATGTTTTTAAGCTTAAAATACGCTCTAAATAAAAGTATTTTACATCATATTGCATTTCTCCTAGCTTTATTTACATATGTGACCTTGAAGTAATCCAAAAATGATCAGATTACATTACTTTCATATTGTGATACTTAAATTACGTTACTGATTACATTTTTTTTATGAAGTAATTTGTAACATGTTTAAAGTCACCCTCCCAACCCTGGTCCCTAGTAATGTAGTTTTTATACATAATTTACACCTTTCCGTCATTTTTGCTGTGCTGTGGAGGCACCTTTTGCTTGCTACTTACCACCCCGCATTTGTCAGGGCATTGGAAACCCTAATCAGGCTATTCTGCCTATTTTCTTATGACTCCACTCTGAGTATACTCAAACGTTGCACAACGTCCTGCTGGATGCTTTGTGTTTATGTATTTATCAATTTTCTACTGGTCAAATCAGAGAAAATACACAGTGGCAGTGAAGCAGATAATCAGAAAGAAATTCGTGTTTAGTAGTTGTTCTATGGCTCATTGCTTTTTTAATTTGGCTAGCTACTCTGGATTTATTTAATATGTTACAGGGCTTTGAGAGTGTACCTGTGCTACACACTCACACTGGAATGGGAGATATTTAATCAAGCCTACTTCACATGTGTACTATAGCCTGCATTTCCCAACTCAAATCTGAGTCTCTATTTACCAATATATATGAATACACTCTGTAATAAGCTGTTCCCTGGATGCAGCTGACCTCTGGGTTGAACCCGGAGACAGGTTCTCTATTTCGGATCAACGAACGTTGGATAACAAGGTATTTCATTCTGAGCCATGACTTCCAGATGTCACTGCATGCCACAGTGACGGCCACGACCCCGTTTCAAGTCCCATAACTAAAAGATATTATCAGAATCTCATTTCCTTTTCCTCTACTCTTCAACAGGCAAGTCTAGAAGCACAAACAGTGCTTGTATGTGAGTCATGTGCAGCTAAAGTAGACTCATGCACATCTGTAATATTAGCCAGTACTCTGGAGTTTGCAGTGGCCGTGGGTTGATGGATATGAATACACCAGGGTGGAACGAGCATGTGCAACACCATTTATTTTTCAGATCTAAGAATTGATAGTGGTCTGGTTTTGAGTCTCTTTTTTTTTTTTTGTAATTTGTCCTTGTTTGTCAGATGTTAAGCTTCTCGTCTTACACAATATGAAAGCTGACAAATAAAGGCGAATTATTAGAGTTAATAGGATTAATGAATGCTTTGTAAGTGAATGAATGAATGCTTAAGTTGCTCTGCAGCTCGGCAGCTTCCTCTGAGAATACTGAAAGTGTTTATGGGCTTTACTCAGCTACAACCGACAGCAGGAGATTACTAAAGATTAATAAAGACTAAATTAATGCATCAGCGTTAAAGGGAAAACAAGAGCTCAAAGGAGAAACAATAGATAATTGATTTTGGTTGTAAATTTGAATTGTTTTAACGTCATTATGAAACAGAATTTAAGGATAAGAAATACCAGAAATAATACAAGTGATTTCACTTTATTTGTTTGTTTGGTTGTTTCTTTGATTGATTTTCAATATTTATAAAAAAAAAACTAGAGATGAAAGAAATAATAATGATAATAATAATACTAACTCACAAAACTGAGTGTCTTAAGAGATGAAATAAATAATAATAATAATAATAATAATAACTAACTAAAATTAAATTTTTAACAGTTCACAATATATATATATATATATATATATATATATATATATATATATATATATATATATATATATATATATATATATATATATATATATGAAGGCTGTGAAAATTTGTCTTTATTGTTTAACCTTTTGATATTTTGTTAAAAATTTCACAAAAATACTCTGCACAAAAAGACATCGCCACAAGTTGTTTGGATGGGTTTCAAGAAAAAAGCCTCTACATTCAACCAAAAAAAAGTTAGGGTCTTCAGTTTGCCAGACACTACTGGAACTTCAAATGGGATCGGGTTCTATGGTCAGATGAAACCAAAACAGAGCTTTTTGGTAATAAACACCAGAGGTGGTTTTGGAGCACAGAGAGGTAGATATATGGAAAAGTTCCTCATGTCCACGGTTAAATATGGAGGTGGATCTTTAATGTTTTGGGACTGTTTTTCTACCAGAGGACCTGGACATTGTGTTAGGATACATGGCATCATGGACTCTATCAAATATCAACAGATATTAAATGAAAACCTGACTGCCTCTGACAGAAAGATTCAAATGGGCCGTGGTTGGATCTTCCAGCAGGACAATGATCCAAAACATCATCAAAATCAACACAGAAATGGTTTACTGACCACAGCATCAAGGTCCTGCCCTGACCACCCCAGTCCCCTGACCTGAACCCCATAGAAAACCTGTGGGGTGAACTGAAGAGGAGATCCACCAGCGTGGACCTCGAAATGTGAAGGATCTGGAGAGATTCTGTACGGAGGAACGCTCTCAGATCCCTCGCCATGTATTCTCCAACCTCATCAGGCATTAAAGGGAAGACTCTTCGGAAATTGAGGTAAGACAAAATATTGTCTAAAAGGGTGCCAATAATTATTACACACCTATATTTAACTTTTTTTTATTTATTTATTTTATAAATCTATGTTTTGTTTGCTGTTGTTTGATATCCGTTATTATTTCTGATATCCATGAGTATTTTTGTGATTTTTTTTTTTTAACAAATGATCCAAAGGTTGAACAATAAAGATTTCACAGCCTTCTTTGCTCATATTTGGCAAGGGTGCCAATATTACTGGAGGGCACTGTATGTATTTACTTCAATTAGGGTGGGGGTGGGGGGCCGGGTAGGGTGTCTCCTACAGGTCTCTGGTTCAACTTGAGCTCGGGTTACTGTCCCTGCAGAGATTTCCACATGTTTTTCCCCCTCATTTGAGGGAAACCTCATTTAGAGTAAAGAGCCCCAAGGTTAACTATAAATAGTTTAATTGCTTGCCACCTGCTTCCTGAAATGATAATTAGGCCTGTCTTCCTTCAACCAATGCCCCTATTTCTATGATAAACCTGCTTTTTTTATTGCAATCATGTTCGTGTCTGTAGTCATTGAGCAGAGGCGATCCTCTTTAGTAGAGAACATTGTCATCTGGAGGGAAATAATTGAGGCTAAAAGTAAAATGGAAGAATTGTAAGTTAATTTGAGCTTAATTAAGAAAAAAAAGAGCTCGATGCGCACAATAGGCTGAACAGAGTGTGAGTCATCCATAAAGATAACTGGGTTTGCAGGAAATTTCATCAAGACTTTATGTTAATAAATAAATGAGTGATTTTCAAGATAAGATCTAAGAAAACGTACATTTTAACCATTCAAAAAAATGTGTTATCCTGTCTCACACAACACCTTTTTTCACAAGGTTTCTTTGCTGACGGGCTGCATTTTGATCTTAAATAAATAAGTTTAGCATGGAATTAGCACATAGACAAAATATGGGTTAGTTGCATCCATGCTAATGGCATTATGGCATCAAGGACATTCTAATTATTTACAGAAAAATATATTTTTTGAATTAATGATTTACTTTTAATCTACAAATTTGTGCAGACAGTTTTGAACTTTCAAAGTGGAAATGATATCGTCAAAACCACTGAAAATAAAGAAAGAAGAATGAGAGAACGTACTTTTCTTCTTCAGGAAATTCAGATGATGCAACTTCCTGTTAAACATGTGACTTGTGGAATATTCCAGATATTTCATAGGGGTGAGTGAAACTAAAAGGTGCATTTTTCATGACCTGTAATGGATGGCTTGTAGAAAAGGATGGTTGGTGCATGATATGTTAAATTGATTCACAGAATTGGAAAATAGGAAAGGAGACTGTGAAAAATTGCCTTTATTGTTTATTACTTGCACCCTTTTAGTCAGCACTTTGTGCTAGCTCCCTTTGCCAAGATAACAGCTATGAGTCTTCTCATATAATGCCTGATGAGGTTGGAGAATACATATATATATATATATAATACCAAAAGATATGTTTGGCACAAAAAACACAGCACATCACCAAAAGAACACCGTCCCCACAGGAAAGCATGGTGGTGGCAGTGGTAGGGCTGTTTTACTTCAGCTGGAACTCGGGCTTTAATCAGGGTAGATGAAATAATGAATCGCTCCAAATACCAGTCAATTTTGATGCAAAACCTTAAGGCTTCTGCTAAAACACTTAAGATGAAGAGGAATTTCACCTTTCAGCATGACAACAACCCGAAGCAAACCTCCAGAACAATGAAGGAATGGCTTCATCAGAACAAGTCCAATGTTTTGGAATGATCCAGCCAGAGTCCAGCCCTAAATCCAATCAAAAACCTGTGGGGTGACCTGAAGAAGGCTGTGCACAGGAGATGCCCAGCCAGTTTGACAGAGTTAGAATGCTTTTGCAAGGAAGAGTTGCAAAATATTGCTAAGCCAAGACATACCAAACTGATCGACTCTTACCCAAAAAGATTGAATGCTGTGATAAAGTCTAAAGGTGCTACAACTAGTATTATTTTAGGGGTGTTCATACTTATGAAACCAGGTTATTGTACTTTTTTTCCCCACTTAAATGATTCTTTTGTTGTTGTTGTTTTTTTTTTCTCACTTTAATTAATAGGTTAAAATTTCACAGTAAAGGTAGAAACGGTTCTGACATGATTTATCTTGGTTTCATTTTTTTACACCACAAAAACCTGCCATTGTAAAAGGGGTGTGTAGACATTTTATATCAACTGGATATGTTGCACCATTTTATTCTATTTGAGAAAATGTGAAGCAAATTACTTTGATCCAAGATTTCATTCATTTCATTTGGCAATATCATGGAATTTTAAAGGGCCACACTCATAAATTCAACTTAAGAACCCGCATGACGTAATATAATAATTTAAATTCATATCGATGTTTTTAACTTAAATTTTAAAACTGAACAGCTATTCTTGTTTCAAATTGATTTGATGACATCAATACAATTTGAAACAAAAATAGCTAACTGTTCTGTTTATGTGTGTGTGTGTGTGTGTGTGTGTGTGTGTGTGTGTGTATATATATATATATATATATATATATATATATATATATATATATATATATATATATATATATATATATATATATTTATATTTATATGTATTCTCCAATCTCATCAGGCATTATAGGAGAAGACTCATAGCTGTTATCTTGGCAAAGGGAGCTAGCACAAAGTACTGACTAAAAGGGTGCCAGTAATAAACAATAAAGACAATTTTTCACAGTCTCCTGTGTGTGTGTGTGTGTGTGTGTGTGTGTGTGTGTGTGTGTGTGTGTGTGTTATATAAATATATATATATATATATATATATATATATATATATATATATATATATATATATATATATATATATATATATATATATATATATATATATACAGGGGGGGAAATAAGTATTGGACGTGTCAGCATTTTTTTAAGTAAATATATTTCCAATGAGGTTATTCATATGAATTTTTCACCAGACATCTGTATTAACTCAAGAAATCTGCACATATAAAGAAATCCAAACATTAAAGTCCATAAATAAAGTTATATGTAATAAAGCGGAATGACACAGGAAAAAAGTATTGAACACGCTAAGAAAATGCAGTTCTCCAAGGCATGTATGTATATATATATATATATATATATATATATATATATATATATATATATATATATATATATATATATATATATATATATATATATTCAGATGCTAAAAAATGTACACCTTTAACACGTTAACTGTTATCTCTTAATGACTTAGGGTTAGGGTTAGCTCTTGATATTCCCTCTGATAACACTCTTTTATGATAACACTATGCTTTATGTGTTATCATCTCTGTTCCTTTGGTCACTCAGGCCTTATTTTGTTCTTATTAGTCAATAATGATGGATCTTTGTTCAAGACATATAAAGGTCTTGAAAGGGAACTCATTTGTGAACACTACTCTACATACTGTAAGGACATGTAAAATGCTATCCTTGTTTGATCTGAGATCATTAGTATGTTCTCCATGGTAATGTAGTCTTTAGCGTTTCAGAGTAAAGATGAACTTCTGACTACTGATTAAACAGGTTCAGGCCTGGTTTGTTTTTGCTTTAAACTCACATGACCACATCATTAAATCCCACTTCTTTGACCGTAGTGACTTAGCTTCAGTCTGGATTTGAAAAGGGAAAAAAGGCTAACGAAGTGTATGAAAACAAGAGAGCGAATGCCGCTCCGAAGCACGACAAATGCAGCCTCAATACTGCTATTAAGAGGGCAGAAAATTATATGTACAGCTTTTACATCACCCTCTCATCAGATTTGCTTGCAGACACTGGTCCAGGCTGTGTGACCTGTGCAGTATTCCCACCCACACACGCACACAAACATATGGATAGAGCAAGCAAGCGTATATTCCATCAGACTGCAGCAGTTCATTTTCACTTTCATGGAAGAAAGTTTTAGACATACTGATTTCCTTATTACGACTTGCTGTAAAACAAGATCTTGGCAGCCGCTGTGTAATTTTAAACTATCCCAATCTGGCAACAATGTCATGAACCGTCCTGTCCTGTCCAGCATGGAGTAGTGTGACTCCTCCCCCAACGGACTTCTTTTAGCCCTTGTTGCAGTTCCCATTTTTGACCACTAGGTACAATAATAACTTTATGAAGCAAAATGTAGCAGTGAGTTCACAATATCTAGAAAAGCAAGCAACTCAATGAAACATCAGCTTATATCTGTCAAATAGCAACATTTTAAAATCTTTTGTCAATTAAAACATGCTTGATATCATTCGAAATGTTTGGAGTAGCGAACGCGTAAATGAGTAACATTTGTTGAACGGTTTGTTGAACAAACCGCCCCTATGGATGAGCTGTACTGCTGAGTACGTTGTGGATGAGGTTATAATATACCAGTATGTTGAGGAGAGCACTGATTAATACGATAAATTATATGGATTATCTTGATATGTTAGAGTATATTGTGGATTTTGTTAAAAAAAACAATTGTGAAGGTCTCACTGGTGTGCACGATTCATAGCACGAAACGTCTCATTCTGTTACACTACTGCGTCTCATGTAGAGATATGAAGGTAATGTTGTGTGACATGGCAAAAACAACATTTCAAAGTTTTTCAAGAACTTTTCATGATGCAGCATGTGCTGTATATCACAGTGTTTAGGCACGCTAATAAACTTCCAGTCAACGGGGAAAATGTTCATGGTAATGACATGAAACTTAAACGACACATTTGATTCAAAAAATGTGTTTTAACATCAAAATTGAGACTGCTAACAATGGGGTTGGAGTTTTTCTTATGGTTTACACCACAGCGCTGTTGAGT
>NC_030429.2:24702585-24710085 GCF_001660625.3 Ictalurus punctatus | reverse complement strand
TGCTCATATCTGTTTAACATTTTATGCATTTAACCTTTAATTAAAGCAAGCCATTAAGACCAAGAGCGATTCTCGATTCTGATTGGTCAGAAGGTGTTGAGTAATTTTCTAGAACAGCAGGTTTATATGAATGGCTCGCTCTAACATGTTGTCATTTTTATAGTAACAGCTCGTTCGTAGGGACTTGTATATGCACGCGCCACACAATTTGAGTTTAAGGGTTATTAGTTTTCTGTAAGGAGATGTGTATTTAATATTTATGGAAGGAGTCTCCAGCGTCACGGAATTTTGCAGCTTTCAGTATCAAGCTGCTTTATCGTGCGGTTTCTGTAACTTGAGAGAAAAGAGAGGCCGGTGAGGGAACGACTGGGTGTTTCACAACATTAAATGCAACCATAAATGGACAAAAGTATGAGGTAGTCTCTTTAATAAATTAAAAGAAATCATAAGAGTGACCAAATTGTCGTGGTGTAAGAGGAATAAAGCCCCGGTGTGCTGTTTTCGGAGATGAATCTACAGTAGAGTTAACAGTAACGCCGCTTCAGCATGACACAGTGTGTTTATATCCTTAACTCACTGTGATTATTTTATCCTCTTTCAATAATATAGTGTGTTTGTGTGTTATTGTTGCGTATATGTTTTTGTGTTGAGTATATTTGTCGTGTGTGTCTTGTATATATTGCTGTCGTGTTGCGTGTGTGTTTTTCGTATGTTTTTAGTATATTTTGTTGTTATTGTTATATATTATAATGACAACAATAATTTATACAGTGTATTATTGTTGCTATATATTGTTGTTGCGTATGTGCGTGTTTTAGATATGTGTTTAGTATATATTGTTTTAATTGTTGTGTGGTGTATGTGTTTTGTATATATCGTTGTGTTGTGTGTTACTTGTGTGTTTATGTGCGTGTTCTGTACACAAAAGCATCTGCGAAATGAATAAATGTATATATTCTTGTGTTGTGTGTTTATGTGTTTGTTTATGTGTGTGTTTTAGGTGTGTGTTTTGTATATATTGTTGATATTGCTGTGTTGTGTATGTGTTTGTATATATTGTTGTTGTGTGTGGTTTTTTTTGTGTATATATTGCTGGAGGTACTGTTGCTGTGTGTGTGTGTGTGTGTGTGTGTGTGTGTGTGTGTGTGTGTGTGTGTGTGTGTGTGTAAAGGGATTGAGGAGAAAGTTTTGCAGGACAGATATACGATAGCTGGAGGTTGTTATGGCATGGAAGACTTATTACGAATTAAATATCTCGTGTTTATTTGTTTATTTATTTGTTTTGTTTATGTGTGTATATATTGGGCTGAGCGAGATCATCTCTCTTTTATAATCATGCCCTTGTAACATTGCATAAGCTACTCAGTACACATATTAAACTCTGCATGCACTCCATCACCGCGCTGCTGCAAGGCCATCAGTCGCACTGAAATGCAGCACACACACACACACACACACACACACACACACACACACACACACACACACACACACACACACACCAGATGACCTTTAAAATGAAATTGCTCCACACTCATTCAAAGACCTCAGGTCATTTCTCTCTCTCTCTCTCTCTCTCTCTCTCTCTCTTTCTCTCTCTCTCTGTCTCTCTCTCTCTCTGTTATCCACAGTTTTGAACTTGAAAACCATTTTAGTAATACAGCTGAACCACGTCCTCTACCAACAACCTTTTATTTCATCATTTAGGAAAAAAACAAATGCAGATTATATTTATCAAACTCTGTTCCATATTTCTTCAGTAATTATACAGTCACACACTTGTCCCAGTGATGGAGAGTGCACTTTAAAAAGAGTTCCTTAAGGGTTCTTGGTTAGGTGAATGGTTCTAGCTCTCTAAGGCTGATGGGTTTTTTTTTTTTTTTTTTCAATCTCTTCAAGTGAAAGTTACAAAAGTTTGACTGTCCATAAAAGCATAGCGTGATATCTATGATTCCTGTCGCCTGGCTAATCAGGTCACAGCTCAGGGAGGGGAAAAAAGCATCATGGAGGACAGTGCCAGTAGAAACAAACCAACAAACATTCTTTTTTTCACAATATATAAAAAATAAAATAATTAAATAGGCAAATAATAGAATTGTAATAATGAAAATCAGTTAAAAAAAAAAAAAAAAAATTGCGGTTTCTTTAAGCATAGAGAATAGAAATATATCATTAAAAATATTTAAAAAAAAAAAAAAAAAAAAAAAGTGTAGTAATTAAATTTAAAATATATAAAAGTACAAAAAAAAATGTAAAGGTAACACAACAGTAAAAATGGGGTATATCATAAAAGCTATTCAAATGCTGACATGAAAATTAATTAATTAATAATTAACCAATATTTATTAACTGGTTTATTTATATATTTATTTATTTATTTTAAATGACCAGTGATAAATAGAGCCTGTCAAATATTTATTGGTGTATTCCAGGTCTAAATAAATAAATAAATAGATAAATAAATAAATAAATAAATAAAGCTGCTTCACCACTGTATCAGACTAATTAGAGAAAGAAAAAAATACACACAAAATATTCTGAGACTTTTAAATTAACCCCATTTGGTCTGGTTTGAACAGCAGAAACATCCTCTTCTTGGGTAATTTTATAATAAAATTAACTGGGGTTTTTTTTAAGTATTATTTATGTTGACTAAAGATGTTAATGCAAAAAAACAGCCTCATAAAGTTGTACTCTCATGTCAGTTGTTATTTATTAAGAGATGATAATTAAGCAACTATTTAAAATGCAATGTATTGTGTAACACCACTTTGAAAAATAAATAAATATTAATTTAAAAAATAATGCAAAGTTGTTGTTTTTTCTAGCGGATTAAATAAAAAATCGGTCAAACTTTTGGATCGTTCAGGATGTACCGTACCTGTCTGTAAGATTATTTCCCTCCCTCTTTAGACCTCTCCATGTTGCGAGAACATGAAGGCTTTAGTTTGTGATCTTTAGAAGAGATTTCTCTCACTGATAACTGATAAGCTGATAAGCCTGCAGTTACTGCAGAGTGCTGGAGAGTTTCATTTTTTCATCCAGAGACCAAATAACACCGCAGCTTTGTAATATCTGGCTCGCACGCAGAGCCGAAATGAAGCCTGTAGCCCTGCGATGGTGTCTGTACTGCTGTAGAGCTAACGCGGATGTGGACACATTGCTGCATTCGCACACGGGGCCATAACCCGGATTCAAAATGTAATCATAATTGAAAATATACCCATAAGAGTTCAAGAACATACTTATCACGTTGTGTAATGATAGCTCAATGCTGTTCATGTGAAATGCATGATTTGTTTTAGGGAAGAAGAAGAAGAACATTCTATTCTAGGAAGAATATATGCTCTGTACAGTAATTCATTTCAATAAAGTGTGCATGTAAACTTTTCTGGTGTCTTCTAGAGCAGTTTTCCCCAGGTACAGGGTGGTGCGCATAAAACCCCATGCGCAGTAGATCTGGGCAAAGGTTTAAAATCATTTCTGAAGCGTCAAACGTTTCCAGGAGCACAGCGTAATCCGGCTTCACCAAAAGAAGCTTGGAACTAGCAGGACTCTTCCTAGAGCTGCCCATCTGTACAAGCACAGTAAACATGCTATAAAGGCCTTGGTCAGGGAGGTGTCCAAGAGCCCAGCGGATACTCTTACCGAGCTTCAGAAGCTTAAGGTGTCATAAGAAGGACAACCATCTTTGAAATAATCAAATAATCAATCAAGCCTTTATTGGAGAGTGTCAAGACGTAAATAACATTCATGTCACAGGCACTTAAAGTACCCTGAGAGCATGAGGGAAAAGATTCTCAAGTCTGGTGAGACAAAAATGCAACTTTTGTTGCTGTATTCCAAACAATATATCTGGTGAAAACCAGGTATTGGTCATCAACAGACTAATACCATCCGTGTGGTGAAGCATGGTAGTGGCAGCATCATGCTATGAGGATGCTTTTCAGCAGCAGGGATAGTTATATCATCACATATAGCTGAAATGAAATGAAATTTATCCATGAGTTGTTTTACATTACTAATATGTTCACAATCGATGTCCAATGCATTGATAAGGTCAACCTTAGCATCACTTTAACACTGGCTGCTATATTGCAGTAATAAAGTGCAAACCCACACCTACAAACAACATTTGAAAAATGAATACAGGGGGTCAATTTTACTGCAAATAAAGTCACTTGCTCAATGTTTTATTCGTCGTATAACCTAGCAATATGCCAATGCTAATTTCTTTATTTAAGAACAATAATAATAATAATTAATAATAATAATAATAATAATAATAATAATAATAATAATAGAAACCTGTGATTGGGAATTTCGCTATTGTCAGAGCTGTTGTTATAGAAAATTATTCTATTAGTATCTAGTATAAATTTCAAGAATTTTATAAAGATATTCAGAAAGCCCACACTGTTAAAAATCAGGCTATATGAACTAGCGTGTGAATTTATGCGGATGTTCCTCCTCTGATAGTGGAGAAACAATTACTTCACTTGTGGGGAAAAGTCATTTTGAGAAACTGGCTAATAAACATAACCAATAGAATCCCAGGAATCACTCAATCGCTATATAATTTAAGCTGATGTCTAAGCACGGACTGCAGAACCCTTAGTAAATAATCTTTACGATGACGTGTAGCTCAATATCAAGAGATTTGAGATGTGCTTCTTGATCATTCGCGTCAGAGAGGTCTGGGAACATGTTGTGTATCGCATCTACTTTATCCCCAAGACGAACATTAATAACGTGAGTTATTATATAGCCTGCCGACCCAGTAGAGTCGTCTTTTGCTTCTGACACAGATTGACATAAATCTGTTTATTAACCCCAGAAACCCAAACACCCAACATGGACATGTTTTCATTCGTATAGATCATTCCTCTGACCGCCATGTCCGTGTATATTTAATTTTCTTTCCTGCAAGGCCTCTGCCTGACCCTCATGCTCCAACCGAGTCATCATTCTTCTTCTTCGGTCTTGACAAGGCCAGATAATAATGAAAATGTACATTTAAAACGGTGAAGCAAACAAACCTGTTTACATACGTGAGGGAACATCGCAGGGAGCATGACTACACGGTCAAGCATCACGGCTTGTTTGATCTAGCACTTTCCAAAAAAATTTACAAGGACGACATCGGTGCAGAATGACGCTTATGGTTTTGGATGTTTAAATCAGCAGGAGGAACGCTCGACATGGCAGCGTTTCAGTTTCCCAGCATTATCGTCCTTTTATCACATGCCGTGCTGATTTCAAAGCACAATGCAGACACTCTCACCTGGATTACTGTGGCTTCCGTCTATAATCCATCGTGGGCGGCTGTGGATCAGGTGGTAGTGCGGGTTCTCCGCTAATCGTAGGTACGATTTCTGGCTTACATGACTCCACATGCCAAAGTGTCCTTGGGCAAGACACTGAACCCGTAGTTGCTCCCGATAGCAAGCTAGCACCTTACATGCCAGCTCTGCTACCATTGATGTGTGAGAACCAATCTAAAGTGCTTTGTAAAACCGCTAAAGCTGAATAAGTGCAGATAATCTAAAGAATCACTTCATATAGGCATCACATAATGAAAAGATCATGAATCACGTGGGAACTTTTCACACGTGGTGTTTCGACACTTCATAATTCATACATTTATAAACGTTTCGTACATTTTCCACACGTACAATCGAGCAGGTTTTTATCGCGTACTTGTTTTACACATGATTCACTCGGCTTCATTGAGGCTACTAAATCAGATTGCGTTCTACTGTAGCCGATTCAGTAGTATCATCAAATACTGAAACATTGCCTTATGAATCGAACTCATATCATATGGTGTGAAGATGGAATCGTTTTTGGTGGAAATTTCGGCGAAATTGACAGATGGATTGTTCCTCTTCATTCCTTCAGACCTCCCTGGAGTAAAACATCTCGTAAGTCGATCTGCTTAGAAATAGTTTAACGTGAAGAACGTATGACGTAAATAAGTCACAATAAGTCCATCAAGCACATTTTATTATATAGCGTACTCTAAAGCAAGATAAGAGTCATTAAAGAGTACTGGTTCCGTAAAAGGGTCAGCTTAAAGTGCAATCATACACTCTGGGGGCTTTGAGAATGAAATCTGTGCGAGCCCATGGCAGTGGAAAGGAATGAAAAGTGGTGGTTCTAGAGCTCATGAACTCTTCTCATTACTGGTAACGACCCTAAAACCATCGAGCTGTCTCAAATCGGTAAGCTGTAATCTCTCAGAGAGCAGCACTGCTAGAGGATAATGTCTTCACAGCACTGAAATCGTGCAGTCGAAGAGCGGGTGTAAAATATTCATACTGTCTTCGACTTCTTTGATCCCTAGTTAACGATAGGACGGGGTTTCTTCCAGAGCCCATACACTACTGTGGGTGCCGCTCTATTTCGGACTCCACGCACAATTTGAAAACCAAATGGAAAACGGATCACATTCATGCGCCCATTCATGCTGTAATAATAGTATCACGTGCGGTGCATTATACAATGGGCCTTACCAATATGTCTGCGTTTCAGTCAAGAATGATAGTTAATAAATCCACATTAAAGGCATATAGGTTTATATTCTGCTTCAGTACAATGAGCTATACTGTCTGAAAGTATTAGCGTTATATTCATGCTAGGTGTAGCTTCCCAATTAGATAAACTATCATTTCATCACATAGGATGTTGGGTAAAGTGTCGGCATCTACAGGATGTCCAAAAAATTCTCCATACACAGAGGACTATGTTTGCTAGCACCACATCAGTTGTGCCTTTGTCAGTGGATTTTCATGGACGTCCACTTCTCGGTTGGGTCCAAAACACGTCCAGTCTTTTTGGCGGAATAAATATGTGGTGTTTGAAGTGCTTACCACGTTTCATGTTAAAGTCCATCGCGACCTTGCGATTCCCGATCCAGCCATGATGGAAAATTAATGCTATATGACAATAGCAGCAGTGCTATTATATTTAGAGGAACTGCTAGAATTGTTTGAAACTCACGTTTCTGAATCGTGTCATATACCTGCTTCATTTTCTATATTTTTAAAGCGTTATATTGCAGAAAAATTCTTTCCATCATATTAAATGGGGGAAAAAAAAAAACCCTAAAAGGTTACGTTTCTTCACATAATGCAGAAATATGCTGAGGCTGTACAGGATCGCCTGCAGCCCCAAACTATTCAGAACAAGGAGTGCTTTTGTAATGTAAGCAATGAACCCTGGAATATGCTTGACTACATACTTCTGACTGATTTAACGTGGAGCTCTGTTCCTCTAACAGTGAGACTTTACATCCTCCCGAAGAGTACATCAAGAGTCTATCACAGCAAAAAACCTCCATAACCTCCAACAACTCTTTACACAGGTGGAACAGGGTTAACTGCGAATGGATTCTCCCTCACGATGGTAAAATAAATGTATTACTATTATTATTAGTAGCAGTAGTAGTAGTAGCAGTAGTAGTAATAATAATAGTAGTGGTAGCAGTAGTAGCAGTAG
>NC_030429.2:24665085-24697585 GCF_001660625.3 Ictalurus punctatus | reverse complement strand
TTACAGTTTACAGTCCATGCTCCGTGGATCTACTGACTTGTGTATTTACTGTCCTGTGTATTTATTGTTTTGCACTCGTCTCACATCGTTGTGCACATTATCTAGTCTGGCGTACTGTTCCGTGTTGCGCCACGGTCCTGAAGAAACATCACTTCATTCCAGTGTATACGAGCTTTATGGAGGAATGACTATAGACACCCGCTCGACTCTACTATGCTGACTTCTGAGCTGTGGGTTTCTGGTCAACTGGACATTTCTCATTATTTATTTCTGTCACACACCAGTTGTGGGCTGAAGGAATGAGAGAGAGAGAGAGAGAGAGAGAGAGAGAGAGAGAGAGAGAGAGAGAGAGAGAGAGAGAGAGAAAGAAAGAAAGAAAGAAAGAAAGAAAAAAGAAAGTAGGGAAGAAATAAATAAAGAAACTAGGGAAGAAAGAAAGAAAGAAAGAAAAAAGAAAGTAGGGAAGAAAGAAGAATGTAGGGAAGAAATAATTAAAGAAACAGGAAGAAAGAAAGAAAGAAAGAAAGAAAGAAAGAAAGAAAGAAAGAAAGAAAGTAGGGGAGGAAGAAATAAATAAAGAAACTAGGGAAGAAAGAAAGAAAGAAAGAAAGAAAGAAAGAAAGAAAGAAAGAAAGAAAGAAAGAAAAAAGAAAGTATGGAAGAAAGAAAAAGAAAGTAGGGAAGAAAGAAAAAGAAAGTAGGGAAGAAAGAAGAAAGTAGGGAAGAAATAATTAAAGAAACAGGAAGAAAGAAAGAAAGAAAGAAAGAAAGAAAGAAAGAAAGAAAGAAAGAAAGAAAGAAAGAAAGAAAGAAAGAAAGTAGGGAAGGAAGAAATAATTAAAGAAACAGGAAGAAACAGGAAGAAAGAAAGAAAGAAAGAAAGAAAGAAAGAAGGAAAGAAAGAAAGAAAGTAGGGAAGAGAGAAAGAAGGAAAGTAGGGAAGAAAGAGAGAAAGGAAGAGTTCAAAAGTTTGATAATAAAGGGAATTCAGAGGAAGGAATAAAAAAAATAGAGAATTTAAAAGATGAAATGAATTCAAATGAAAGAAAGAAAGAAACAGAGAAGGAAAGCGAGGAGAAAGAGCGAAATAAAGAAAGAGGAGATAAAGAAAGGAGGAGAGGGGCAGAGCGAGAGAGAGTGAATTCTGATGTCGAACGTGAGCTCATTTCTCTCGCGTGCTCCACATGCTGTGTGAAAAACCTCGTCTCTGATGCTACAACTCAAGAAAGATCGGGAAACATCAAAGAACTCCGCGCATGTGATTAGCATCATCTGAACGAGGAGCCCAGAACGCTGACTTGTGCGTAACTCGCCTCTGAATACCAGAAACTTCCCTGAGTAAACACTGCAGTACCGACACAGAGCACCGGAGACTGAGCGTGTGTCTGATCTCTGATCTCTGATATCTGATCTCTGATCTCTGAGCGCTTCTACTGCCTATTCCACATCACACAGTCTAGGACAAGCATTGACTAACAAACACTGTCCAGTGGGTGATTAATCTAAACTAATACAAACAGCCTTCATCAAACAGTCCCCCTTTAAGTGTGAACGGAATAAAGAAAGGGCAGCGCTGCCTCCCGGCTCTGAGTGTCCTGATAACACTCGCAGTCGAATGCTGCAATTACTGTGTACTCAGTGGAGTGTCACTCTCAGCACAACACACCATCACAGCATCACTTTACACTGAGAAAGAAAGAAAGAAAGAAAGAAAGAAAGAAAGAAAGAAAGAAAGAAAGAAAGAAAGAAAGAGGAGAGAAAGAAAGAAGGTGGGGAGAAAGATACCAAAAAAAGAAAGAAAGAAAGAAAGAAAGAAAGAAAGAAAGAAAGAAGGTGGGGAGAAAGATACCAAAAAAGAAAGAAACAAAGAGTTGAGAAAGAAAGAAGGTGGGGAGAAAGAAAGAAAGAAAGAAAGAAAGAAAGAAAGAAAGAAAGAAAGAAAGAAGGTGAGGAGAAAGATACCAAAAAAGAAAGAAAGAGTTGAGAAAGAAAGAAGGCGGGGAGAAAGATACAAAAAAGAAAGAAAGAAAGAAAGAAAGAAAGAAAGAAAGAAAGAAAGAAAGAAGGTGGGGAGAAAGATACCAAAAAAGAAAGAAAGAAAGAAAGAAAGAAAGAAAGAAAGAAAGAAAGAAAGAAAGAAAGAGGGGAGAGATGCCAAAAGAAAGAAAGAAAGAAAGAAGAGAGAAAGAAAGAAGGTGGAGAGAAAGATGCCAAAAAAGAAAAAAGAAGGAAGGGGGGAAAGATACTAAAAGAAAGAAAGAATGAAAGAAAGAAAAAGAGGGGAGAAAGAAAGAAGTTGATGACAAAGATGACAAATGAAAACGATAACGAGTCTTTATTGATCACGTGTACATTACAGCACTGTGAAACTCTTTTCTTCACAGACCCCAGCATGTCAGGAAGCTGGGGTCAGAGCGCAGGGTCAGCCATGATACAGCGCCCCCTGGAGCAGAGAGGGGTAAGGACCTCGATCACGGACCCAACAAAGATAAAGATAGCAAAAGAAAGAAAGAAAGAAAGAAAGAAAGATAGAATGTAGAAAGAAAGAATGAATGAAAGAAAGAAAGAAATAGCCAAGAGAGAGAAAGAAAGAAAAAGAAAAAAAAGAGTGGAGAAAGAAAGAAGGTAAAAAGAAAGAATGAAATGTCAGGAAGTATCAGGACTGAGAAATCCACTGTCCTTCACTTCATTAGAATGTAAATAGTTTGTTTTTGCTGCCTTCAGTCAGATGGATTTATTTTTCGACACTTCCTGAAGCCTCACACACACACACACACACACACACACACACACACACACACACACACACACACACACGCACACACACACACACACACACAGTGTGCATTGAGCATGTTCAGCATGTGCTGATGGGAGTGCTGGGGAAAGGGAAAGGCACTGCTGTGGAGCTTCACACTGTTGTTTCTGCCTCACTGCTTAAACTGTAATGTGTGTGTTGTTTACTTTGTTATTCTTCAGCAGCAGCTTTTGAAATTAAAAAAAATAAATAAATAAATAAAAAAAAAACTGCTTAATATTCAGCAGTCAATTCCAAACAAGTCAAAACAATTAGATTTCATTCAACCTGACCGACAATCGCTTATGTATTTTCCAAAACATTTCATTCATTTCCACAGTTTGCTAATGAAAACAAACTCCTGAGAAAAAGACGTTTTAGATTGCGATGCCCGAGGTGATCAAATCTGCAGCATCAAAGGAACTGAAGCATGGATTAACGTCTGTAACAACACTAAAAAAGACGTAACCATTTCACTTTCAAATCGGCCTCATTTTACTCGGAATGTTGCTTGATTATGTTTAGGAGACTGACTCAGACTGACTTTCATTTCAGGGTAATGAGCTTCCTAGCAGCGGATTAACCGCTGAAGTACAAGCTACTCCCACTCCCACTGGCTCGGAGTGAATCATCTGGATAGACGCATTAATACTGGTGTGAGGACTGAACTTGTAACGAACAGATGTCCAAACATCACTAAGCTCTCTGACGAGCTACTTCCGGTTTGCTCAATCTTACTTTGTGCAACCTCTAATCCCAAAAAAGTTGGGACACTGTGTAAAATGTAAAGAAATGTAAATAACAACACAACGCAATGATTTGCAAATCTCATAAACCCATACGTTTAAACTGAGTAGATGTAACTCTTTTTTTTTTTTTTTTTTTTTTTAAATGAGGTCATTTTGAATTTGATGGCCGCGACACGTCTGAAGAAAAAAAAAAAAGTTGGGATGGGGACGACAAAAGGCTGGAGAAGTGAGGGTTACTAAAAAGAAGTATAAACACAAATCAATAAATACAAATCAATATATTACCAATTACCATTGTTAAATAACTATACAGTGTAGGTGGATTAAAAGAAAGAAAGAAAATATATATTTTACCACTTAAAAGCCAGAGTATGTTGTCAAGGAAGGAGATAAGGAAGATACCAGAAGAATTGTGGGAGACCCTCCAATTGGGGGCAGTGGTGGCTTAGTGGCTTAGCATTTAAGGCTCTGGGTTGCTGATCGGAAGGTCGGGGGTTCAAGCCCCAGCACTGCCAAGCTGCCACTGTTGGGCCCTTGAGCAAGGCCCTTACCCCTCTCTGCTCCAGGGGGCGCTGTATCATGGCTGACCCTGTGCTCTGACCCCAACTTCCTAACATGCTGGGGTATGTGAAGACAACAATTTCACTCTGCTGTAATGTATACGTGACCAATAAAGACTCACTACCATTATCACTATTAATTCTCTAATAATCTCCCTGTTAGCTTATTGTTATCACACCAGTCTTATTTCTGACTGGTAGATGGCGCTAATGTTGTCTTGCACATAGAGTCAACTTGAAAGGGCCGTGTCATCTGAATATTTAAAAACATAGTTGTATGAATGTTTACTTGAGCATTCATTTGTAAAAAAAAAAAAAAAAAAAAAAAAAGTGTAAAAAAAAAAGAATCGGTGAACTGACACGACCTTGCGGGACACCTGTACTAATGTGCCTTTGTTATAAAAGACATTTATTTACTTTTACACAGTTCGGTCAGTTAAAAAAAAAAAAAAAGAAAGAAAGAAAAAGAAAAATACCCCTTAATAATAGATGGGTTTACACTCAACTTTACACTCAATCTTTTTTTTCTTTTTTTTTGAATAAATTAAAACAAAATTGGGAAAACCATGATTATCACTCATTTAATAATGATCAGGAAAAGGTTTCACGTGAAGCAGTAACGCTTTAGGTATGACAGAGCAGAGAAGTAAACTGTAACCGTGAAGTAGATTTATTTGTCTTACATTGTTGACGTCTGAAAGGAAATGAGCTAGAGTGTTTAAATGGAGTAATTAAACTGTTGGATGGTGCTGTTATCCATGCTAACAGAGTTCGAAGTAGCTAATTAGCCACAGAGAAGAGTCAGAGCCCAAGCCCACCTTAGTCCCGGGGTACTTCCGTCCCTTACAAGGGCCAATTAGCCCAAGCTGAACCGACGCACACAGATCCACAACGGCTTCTCCTTATTACCATGCAGTGTGTTCACCTGAACGACAACACGCTAGTTAAGAATTGATGAAGTGACCGAACTTGACCGGAGGAGTTTATTACGAGCGGATGTCTTCCCCGTCGTCCTCCTGCTGTCCAGCACATGTCAGCCATTCATTTGATATGCACTCCATCTGCAGAAAACAACCCCATGTAGGGTGTTCACTCTAGAGAAAGGGCGAGAAGTCAATTTGGAGCCACGCGTCTGTCTGGAAAAAAAAAAAAAAGACTAGAAATGCTCATTATGTCTCATGAGTTCATCACCTTTAGATGGGTCTATCCCAGTGAGCCACGAGCCCCTGCTTGCTTATGGAAGCTTTCGGACTCAAATGTAATCTTTCAGAGCTAATTAAACATGTCGAGCGTCAGAAGCAGGCTCGGCGTGGCGGTGTATCGCATTCGCCGTCACACCTGAGGATGCTCACAGCGAAACAGGATGTAATTACGGTCCAGCAGGAAGATGAACCAGTTTGTGTATGTAATTATTCTGAAAACATTCTTTTTATGACCCATAAAACAGACCGAGAGCTTGACGGCACGGACGTCCCCCTTCCTGATGGTTATCAGATGGTTGTCAGGCCTGTAATCACCCCTGCTGATAATAAACAAAGTCGAAATCAGACATTTGACTCCCACGTCGAGACGGATTTAGATCAGTCCACTCAGACCCACTGTACGGAATTTGTTTACCTCGAACTTTCCAGACAAATTCATTCGCGATGCATGAAGTATGCGATGATGGGGTGACCGTGGTGATCCCGTTTATGCCAAAATATTGTTCCACCGGCTGTAATGATCCACATGGTTACCATACAGCTTATAAAAGTGTGGTCTGGGTTGTGGTCTCACAATAATTCATTATGCTCACGTTTGGAAATAACAATTCACACGACTCGTATGAAATATATAAAGGGTAGGGCTGGGGATGAAATCCAATCCCATCCCTTTCATTCAGTCATTTATATGCTAAACTGTGCTCTCTGACCGTGCACTGGTTAATCCTCTGGTATTTGTTTATCTATGAAGGTATAATTGGCATGCCGCCTACATACTGATCAGCCTTCTTTAACATGACCGACGATATAACGCCCTCCTTCAATTCGATATATTTATTTATCAGGACCCAAATGACAGTGGTATGTAGTAGTTGTATGTAGTCGTATGTAAATCCAGGTGGGAAAAAATAAGTACACCCTATAATTCAGTAACGTGTAGACCAGTGGTCACCAACCCTCTTCTTTGAGCTCTAGCTTCCCGCAGGTTTCATCTGCAACCAAAATCGAACACCTGTTTTAGTTGATCGAGACCTTCTTAATGCGATGATTAGATGGGCAGGTGGGCACCATTATGGTTGGAGCTAAAGTCTTCAGGAAGGTAGAGCTCCAGGAACAGTATTGGTGACCGATGATATACTGTAGCAATAATAACTTGAAGTTTATCATTATCTCACAAAGTCCAAAGGATATTGTTCCAGAACTTTTTCTGGTTTGTTCAGATGCAAACCAAGTCATGCCATAGTCTTTTTGGAGAGAAGGGTTATCCGTGGGTATTTCTAGTCACCCTTCTCTGAAAGCCTTACTCGTTCAGTCTTTTTCTAATTGTGTCGTCACGAACATGAACGATTACTGTGCTTACAGAGGGTCACTATCGCCCGTGGGTGTCTCTTTATAGCTCGAAGCATGAAACGGTCTGACCTTGGACTGGATTTGCTGGGACGCTCAGTCCTGGGAAGATTGACAACCGTCTTGAAGGCTCCCCATTTGTAAACAATCCTTCTCACTTTAGAACGGTGAATTTCAAATTGTTTGGAGATGGCCTTATAGCCCTCTCTGAGGTCATGGATGATGTCCTTTTATAGAGGTGGTCACACTTCTTGATGATTAACTAATCTGGATGGAATCTAATCTAATTCTTGAAAACTAATCTAGCCTCTTCAAATCCCTGAGCCTAGTGGCCTGTGTAGACCTTAATCCGCCTCTGGTCGTACCCTATGTGTGTGTGGTACTCAGAATCTATAACTTACTAATCTTTTATAAATATTTTATTATGCGTAACGGTGAACCCATCTAGGCCGGGAATCTCTCAGAAAAGACATATCGCTCATTTCAAGGGTCTTCCTGGTTAAATAAAGGGTAAATAAAAAGATTTTAAGAGATTGATCCATCCATTTTGTGAAATCAGGTTGAAACTATTAATACAAAATTTGAACAAACGTGTGTCTTTCACATGGTCAAATTGTATGTTTTAATATTATATACAGTAAGGCTTTCAGATTTTTTTTTTTTCCTAACGGACATACATTATGTTTCTCTTTTGCATGTATCTTAACCCGAAGCAACGTTTGCTTCCCCTAAAAGTGAACAAATTTAAAGCTTTTAACGATTCCGCCGCGTTTACATCACGTTTATAACCTTATCTACTTTACAGAAAATAATCATTACTGTCAAACTGTAATATTAATAAAGAGGAATACGTTTACGATGTATAATGAGTCCTCACTTTAATCATCAGCATCGTTGTCACGTTTCAAGGTTGATGCGGAAGCAATCGCAGATATTCAACATTTTATTTAAACGAACAAACAACAAAACAAATTCACTAAGACGACTAGTGTGGCAAAAACTAAACGTGGAAGCGTGGACGAAAGCATAGAAGACAATTACGTGAGACCAGGAAGCAGTGCAAACAGTGAATATATATAGGAGTGCTCGTTGACAGAAACGTGATTCGGGTGCAGGTGGTCATGTGACCTATTGGAGTACAGTGCAGTGGCTGATGGGAAATGAAGTCCAGAGTTACCTCCTTGATATGTGACAATCGTCCACATCAGTTTCCGTGTAATCATCTGAGATCAACACGAGCTCATTTGTATAAGTGATTCATTTATCATCACTTTATTTTTTATTGGACAGGGGGACATCGTTTGGACCGGCTCAGCCTCGGCCATCGATACAACACACACGTGCGATCGGTATGACCTGCGTAATGAGAATCAGAGCAGAAATGATTATGGATTTCTATTGAAGCACACACAGAGAGCCGGTCGTGCTATCTCTGGGTGAGATTTTGAGTCGATGCTCGTTGGCGTGGCTGAGAACACACACTGAAACAGATTAGACACAAACTCATGAAGGTTGTGGATGTAAAGGTGCAACCCTATCTCACACACGCACACATTTTTCTTTCTCTGCTCCCAGTCTTCCTTTCCACTAATTCTCATTAAGATCCTCTTCCAATTTTAGATAATTATTACAAACCAATTTATCTTTTTTTTTTTTTTTTCTTTACAGTTTCAGCTGACGGCACAATGTGATTCAATAAACAGGGAACCAAACTATATCAATATAAAACACCCACACACACACACACACACACACACACACACATACATACAGTTAATTTCCAAGGCAGAAAACCATATTACCTTTTTGGAATTAGATTCCAATCTAATTCAATTAGATTCCCTTTCTGTGGCCAATTTCGAGTCTGTAAACTATTAAGCCGTGTATTTTTCTCGACCGGTGTTTCTCCATATATTAAGAGCAACACTGGACTATTTTAGCTTCACATTCTCGATATGCAGCATAGCTGGAGAGTTCCTGCGTGTTTCCATGGTCACCCATCTCCCGGGGAGAAAAAGCTTTTGGTACATGCTGTGTGGATATTAAATATAATCAAACATATGATGCCTTAATTTACTTAAAAAAAACATTGTATCCTTCCATCTTAATGTCTGTCAAAACCCTCAGCCACTGAGGCAGCTTTGTTTCATACATAATTATTATCCAAAATAACTCAATGTTTAATATGAGAAGATCTGGAAGCAGAGCTGAAGATTAGAGATATTGATTCACTGCAGCATCTTTGACCACACAGGCTCCTCTGCCTTCTCCATCATGCTTTAGTACTCAACTTTATAGCAAGATACCACACATAGAAATGACCATTTAGATAAGAATCTGTTCAGATCTTTGGATAAATTGCATCTATAAAATTGTCTTCTCTCAAACTGTAGTGATAAAAAAAAAATATCACAGCTTGCTCTTGTTCTCCGCTCCCGAGAACCGCGTCATCTGAAACTTAGCCGCTTGGAAGAAGGCTTAAGCTCCGCCCACTCGGCTTATTTCCTGATATATGGCAATGCATGTGACATTATGATGGATATATTGATTGAAACCGTTTAAACTACATTTTTCCCACCTCAGAATCGGCTCCTTTCTGTATTCCGAACCAAAAATCTCACTTTCTAGATGATCTAGATGTTTATCCCTATCTCTACTGACAAGTATATCACAGGTGAATGTCCAGAAATGTTATTGTTATTATTGTTGCTGGATTTCTGTTAGAGTTTATCCTGGAAAGTGTAATTTTATCACACTGCATGGTATTTTCTTGGTTAAACAACAATATTTATTTATTTATTTATTTATTTATTTATTTATTTATTTATTTTAATCCAACAAACTTAAAAAAATAAATAAATAAAAAATAAATAAACTTTTTACTAAAAAAGTGAAACGTCATTCTCTTGAGAGCGTCTTCTTATTGAAAGAAATGTTTTAATTGTAACCACATGAAAAGGCTCGATATTTGGTTTTATTTAGTATGCAAATGTATTCCATAATTAATTACACGAAGCCTCATTTGCATCACTAATTGTCCATTTTTGAGAAACATCCAATATGATTGTGGTAGCTACTGTTTAAAAATATATATATATATATATATATATATATATATATATATATAAAATCCATCCATCATCAACCGCTTATCCGTTATCGGGTCCCGGGGGTAGCAGCTCCAGCAGGGAACCCCAAACTTCACTTTCCCGAGCCACATTAACCCGCTCTGACTGGGGGATCCCGAGGCGTTCCCAGGCCAGTGTGGAGATCTCCACCTTTCTCTCCACCTAGTCCTGGGTCTTCCCCGAGGTCTCCTCCCTGCTGGACGTGCATGGAACACCTCCCTGGGGAGGCACCCAGGGGGCATCCTTACCAGGTGCCTGAACCACCTCAACTGGCTCTTTTCAACGCAAAGGAGCAGCGGCTCTACTCCGAGTTCCTCTCGGACAGCTGAGCTGCTCACCCTATCTCTAAGGGAGAAACCAGCCACCCTCCTAAGAATACCCATTTCGGCCGCTTGTACCCGCGATCTAGATCTTTCGGTCACTACCCAACCTTCATGACCATAGGTGAGGGTAGGAACGAAAATTGCCCGGTAGATCGAGAGCTTTGCCTTCCGGCTCAGCTCTCTTTTCATCACAACAGTGCGGTAAAGCGAATAAAATAAAAATGTTTAATAAGTAAATAAATAAATAAAGCGATGCCATTGTTCACTTTCTTACTGGGAAAATTTGAAGCCCTATTACTTACATTCATAAACAAATGAAGTATAAACACGTTTCCATCACTCTTCCTTTTTTTTCATCTCTCTCTCTCTCTCTCTCTCTCTCTCTCGCCCCCTGGAGGAGTGGAGCCGAGCGCCGTTTCAAACGCTTCATTGTCGTTACATTCGGCTGCACAATTAATTTGGAAGGACTTTGCACTGCTAAGTCTCTTTTTATCCTCTGGGTATTATATATTCATTATGTATTCATATTCCTCTTTGTGGTCTCTCTTTCTGTCTTTCAGACACCCACACAAAATGCAAAACTGCTTTGTACCTCTTCCTGTGTCTTATCTTAAATTCTGTGCAAACAAAATTAAAAATGCAAAGACACTGTTAAAGTATAAAAAAAAAAATAAATAAATAAATAAAATAAAACATTTTGAGTTCACTGATGCAAATACGAGCCTCCGATGGAAAACATGTTTATTTTTATCTAAAGGTTTTAGCTGTTCGTCAAGTGGCGTTTTTATCATTAGTTATAGTTATAATTAAACGGTCGTAAAAGTAGCAATAACTAAATACATAGGAAGTACTTCATTTCCGTCGAAAATCGAATAAACCACCCGTTTTAAAGGAACATGCGTTTATAATGCATGGCTATGGCGGTCCTTCAACAACAACACCAAGTTTATGATTTCTAAAACAAAGGCGAGGTATATATACCACCACATTTCAGGTTTTTCAGGTCACAAAAACAGAAAAGCTGTGTGATATGTGAAGGGGACCACGTCAGAACATGGAAAAAGCCTCAGGACTTTTCTGTCGTTTCTGGTGGCTAATAGGTGCAAAACAACACGGAGCAAGTGTCACAAACATGGTGAGAAATTGATCTCTGAACTTCTTTTTGAAACGAACCGGGCACCAGAACCGACTCGCAAAGACACGTGGCATTGCTTCTGACCACAAACTT
Organism: Ictalurus punctatus; assembly: GCF_001660625.3. Classification (NCBI taxonomy): domain Eukaryota; kingdom Metazoa; phylum Chordata; class Actinopteri; order Siluriformes; family Ictaluridae; genus Ictalurus; species Ictalurus punctatus. The sequence continues at coordinate 24,686,251 of NC_030429.2, read as the reverse complement.
TGAGCCATATTCATCAAGTGTCTCAGATGAGTGGATTAATATTCGTGAGGTGGTGAATATGCATATGTGCTAGCACCACCACACTGACAAGCAGTGATACAATTCGGTACCTTGTTTATTTTATTTATTTTTAATGGAAATGTGTGAGTACGAATCCCACAGAATCCCTGTGGGGCCTTGACGGCTCGGCTAAATGCTTCGAGTTGAACACCAGGTCTTTTGTAATTCATTTAGTATAAAAATGAATATATATAAATGCATTGCACAGACATAGACATAGACGGTGAGCATACTATACTATATATTGTATGTGGCTGCATGTGATGCCCACATGGTTGAATAATACAGTGAAAGTCAGCCATTGGGTGGCCTGACAGTAGAAACACATGATGAAATGCCTTCTAGGTTGCCCTACGGTAGATAAAATGTGATTAAGTGCGGTCTAGGATGCCCCTGTGGTAGATAAAACATTACAAAGTGCCCTACTGTGTGCCCCTAGGATGGATAAATTGCGAGGATCACAACAACCTACACGTGTGCATTTTTCCCAAGAAATAAACCTTTTCATAAAAGCCTACCAAACGCTTTCCTTTCAAATATAATCAAGAAATTATACCATTTTTGCATTGATGTGCAAATCCATTTAACATCTCCTGCCTAAAACAGTGTTTTTCCACGACTCGTCCATTACAGGTTATGAAAAACGTCTAACGCACTCGTTCGGTGAACAAGGAGACTAAATGGGAATAATTAACTACGAACGCGTCGCTGCATTACGGACACAGACGCTACCGGAACGGCACACTTTATGGGACAGGTTATAGCCACAGTGTGTTGTGTATTAGCATATTAGCATTACGCTAGCCATTATTCACACACGCTAACACATTCAGCATGGAGAAATGACCCGTTAATTACTGACATAAAGCTCCTTCAGATGTCAGTACTTTAATCTATTAGTTCAGCAGCGCTTTCAGCTATAAAGATCAGTCACATGGAAAACGACAAATGGCCACTCTCTGCTAATATGGCGAGAGAGAGAGAGAGAGAGAGAGAGAGAGAGAGAGAGAGAGATGTCTGTAAATGATCTTGTTTTGTAATAATTCTCATAGATTTAGAGTTAATTATTGTAAGCTCGTTAATGTTCCATTACCATAAAGGTGTTGCTTTTGTTTTGAAAGTGGTTGAGAGTGAACTGTTGTTCCCTGTGAGAGAAAAGTTTCTAATTAACTGGAAAATCCGTGTGTTTAGGAGACACTCCATCATTTCTCTGAGCTGTGTGTAGTGACATTTATCCTGTGGATTTTGTGGCCATTATCCAACTTTATCCAGATGTTAAACCTCCCCATTATCCCTGACCTAAAGGCCTGACTCTTACTGCTCTGCTTCCTGCACTAGTAATAAGGGCGCGCGTGTGTGTGTGTGTGTGTGTGTGTGTGTGTGTGTGTGTGTGTGCACTGTAAATACTGTTGTAGATCTCTTAGTTTAACTTTGATCAAAACTGCCTTCATGACCGCAAACATTACACTTAAAGCCAGGTACCGCACCTTTAATAGGCTTGTTCTCCTTGACGATACACATCGGTACAAGATTTTCTTTCTGTGTTGACGTTTCTTGTCATAATGTATAATATGTAAATGAGGCAATACAGTGTAATTGTTAAATAAATAAATAAATAAATAAGAAGATAGTTTAGATGGGTAATGATCAACATATACCACAAATGTGAAAATAATTAAACAGCGGGGTGAGTTAATTAATTAATTAATTTTAGCTGGTTAATGGTGTTAAATGGTCAAGCCGACAAATTTGATCATATTTCAATGAGTTAACAGATCAAACAAATGATTAAATAAATCAATATTTTTAGATGGTTAATGGAGTTAACAGATACAACCGACCCATCGAATAGATCAAATCGAATTAAATACATAGATCAGCCGTAACATTAAAACCACTGACGGGTGACGTGAATAGCATTGATTATCCCATTACAGTGGCACCTGTGAAGGGGTGGGGTATATTTATTAGGCAGCAAGTGAACAGTCGGTTCTCGAAGTTGACGTGTTGGAAGCAGGGGAAACGGGCAAGCGTAAGGACCTGAGCGCCTTTGACGAGAGGGGAATTGTGATGGTTGGACGACTGGGTCAGAGCATCTCCAAAACGGCAGGTCTTGTGAGGTGTTCCCGGTATGCAGTGGTTATCCCGTACCAAAAGTAGTCCAAAGAAGGACAACCGGTGAACCAGCAACAGCGTCATGATCGCAAAAGGCTCGCTGATGCGTGTGGTGAGTGAAGGCTAGCCCGTCTAGTCCGATCCGAAAGAAGCGCTACTGTAGCATTAATTGCTGAAAAAGTTCATGCTGGCTATAGAAAGGTGTCAGAACACACAGAGCATCCCGGCTTGCTGTGTGTGGGGCTGCGTACCTGCAGAACAGTCAGAGGGACCATGCTGAACCCTGTACACTACAGTGTGCACGGGAGTATCAGAACTGAACCATGGAGCAAGAAGGCAAGCCGGTGGAGGCAGTGTGATGCTCTGGGCAATGTTCTGATGGGAAACCTTGGCTCCTGGCATTCATGTGGATGTTACTTTGACACGTACCTCCTACCTAAACATTGTTCCAGACCAAGTACACCCGTACATGGCGACGTTACTCCCTAATGGCAGTGGCCTCTTTCAGCAGGGTAATGCGTCACTGCAGAAATTGTTCAGGAACGGTTTGAGGAACACGACAAAGAGTTCAAGGTGTTGAACTGGATCCCAAATCCCCAGGATCTCAATCCGATCGAGCGTCCGTGGGATGTTCTGGACAAACGAGTCCGATCCAGTGAGGCCCACCTCGCAATTTATAGGACTTAAAGGATCTACTGCTAACGACTTAGTGCCACAGCACACCTACAGAGGTCTTGTGGAGTCCATGCATCGGTGGCTCAGAGCTGTTTCGTCAGCACAACACACACACACACACACACACACACACACACACACACACACACACACAGAGAGATTTATTATTTTTTTTGCACCAAGGTTAATTATTTCAGTGTAGAGATGTGATCTATTTTAATCTTTTCTTATAAATGAATAAATGAAATATTGTGCTGGCACACTCGGGCCGTGAAGTCCTCGTGGAGCTTCTGTCATCCTGAGAAGTGAAATAACCCCTCACACAGTCAATCACTGCTTGAAAAATGGCGGAGTGTTAGTCTCCCTCAATCTAGTCTTCAGTCAATGTACTTACTCCATACACGAAGACTTGTGGCTGTCACTGCTGCCTCTCGCTGATCACACACCACCAAATGATGTCCGTATACTGCCCGCTAACGACGTACAGCTGTCATTAGTAACATCACTCAATAGTAATCGAATAGGGTTTTTTTTTTTTTTAAACGAGATTCCACGATTATGACCTTTTTAAAAAAATAAATAAATAAATAAATAAATAAATAAATAAATAAATAAATAAAAGGATTTCAACATTAAATTTAAACACTCATAATACACTATAAGGCTTTATATAACATTATATTTGAAGATAAAGTATAGTTCTAGTAGGCTGGGACAGTTCTCTCTCTGAAATATGCTCCTAGGTTGTTGTGAAAGACTCTTTATTTGTGTTTAAAATGTCTTTTTACATTTACTTTACATCCATATTTGTGAACGTAATATTACCGAGACTCATAAAGCGGCACCACGGTTGTGGAATCACATAAAGCGTTTCTCTCCATCTTCACGGTCTGATAGTAAGCTGTGAACATATTGTGGTTCCTGGAGCTTCACTGGATAACGTCACTCTCATTATTGTGTAAATATTACATCAGACATTGCAATCTTCCCATTTCACAACAGTGCTTTAAAACCCTGATTGCTCGGGCCGTGTTAGTTATTTAGTTTGTGTATTTATTTATTTTTTTATCGTTGTGATGCTCGCTGCCTTCCGCAGAATGAAATGAAGCAATCTTTTATGTTGCCAAAAACTTGTTACCCCAATTTGTTTTTCAATCATGAAACAAATGTCCACTGCTCTCAACCGGAGTCTTTTTCCAGTGCTTCTGCCAAGAATGTCGGTCGCAGAACAGACACTTGTACTTTGCACATGATTTGGATTTAATTCGTCTGACGGTCGACAAGAGTATCACGAGTATTATTTCCCATCTGTGACTTTCCCAATTACCATTCGTAAAAAGAAAGAAAGAAATAAATAAATAAAAAAATTTTAAAAAAAGGAAGACATATTACAACATAGCGCTGTTAAATTCTCGAATCTGATTCGTCTGAAGGTTTTTTTTAGGGGTTTGTACCAATGCACTCATTGCGATACGTTACTGGTGATTCATCACTGAATATCTCTTTCATACCTCTGTCATCAACACTCCATGATCGCTTCTCTTTAGCCCTCTGCAACCTTCTTCTCTTCGGTTTAGGTGTTAGTGCTGGTTTGGCTTTTCTATATGTAAATTCATCCAGGGAACTTCCCTTCACGCCCAGTCCTGAAAGCTTTTGAGGTCTTCCTTGGTGTACCTGTAGGTTTTCCTCCATTCATTTACAGAGTTGATTTGAATAAAGTAAACATGTAAAGCAAGATGTTAAATCACACAAAGGCACTCTTTAGCATGAACACACTGGACTCTCTCCCTCTCTCTCTCTATCTATCTATATACATACATACATACATACATACATACATACATATACATATATATATATACACATATATACATATATATATATATACATATATATATACATATATATATGTATATATATACACACATATATATATACATATATATACACACATATATATATACACATATATACACATTATATATATATACATATATATATACACATATATACACATTATATATATATACACATATATACATATATATATATATACATATATATATACATATATATATGTATATATATACACACATATATATATACATATATATACACACATATATATATACACATATATACACATTATATATATATACATATATATATACACATATATACACATTATATATATATATATATATATATATATATATATATATATATATATATATATATATATACATATATATACACATATATACACATATATACACATATATATACATATATATACACATATATATACACATATACATATACATATATATATATATACACATATATACATATACATACACGCTGAGTCGACTGTTATGGCAGCGTTTCCTGGATTTAAATAATTCATAGTTTATAAATCACACAATACCCAGAACTAGATAAAGGGCAGGAAGCCAGTGACAGAAGGAAATGAATAACCAATAGCTTGTTAGCGATGGCCTGCACACATTCACACCTCTCGGAAACACACACACACACACACACACACACACACACACACACACACACACATGAAATGAGCAACTGTGCATGTAAACCATGCCACAATGGAAATCAATAATGAGATCATTTTAATATTGCGTATACTCTGTAATGTCCACACTGAAAAATGCAGAGATAAATGCCAAGGATGTGAACTGCAGTGCCAAGACAGCTTTCCAACAAAAACTCAAAGAAATGTCAAATATTATTACATGGCAGAATCTTTTCAAACTTCTACCCCCCCTCCCTTTTTTTTTTTTTTTTTTGGCCAATTTGGAAACCACTCTCTCACCTCGTGACCGTCGCTTTAATGTTTAATAATACAATTTTAACATTTTATGAAACTGTAACCTGATGTCATGTTTACAAGGAAAAGTAATTTTCTTTCTCCGTTATTGGTCTGACAAGGACTCGTACTAGACGCATATTGAAATCAGATTTCTTTCTTCACGCCATCAACTTTTCTTCGAGGCGTAAATAAGGAATGAAACACAACGGGGTGTGTTATTATTGGAAAATAATCTAGGATGGGGTGATGATGCATAAAAACAAAGGCAAATGAAAACAGATTGAGGTAAAGAGCAAGAAAAGCGATGAGTGAATGAATTAAGATTGAACACTTATCATAAAATCACCGTAAAAAGATCAGCAAGGAGATCTTTGCTTGTCTTGTGCTTATCCTATCAATCCATTATGCTTCTGAATCATTTAGATCAGACAGGCGTCGGTATTCACGTGGCTTTTCAACACCGTGAGATCTGAACCCGCGGACGCACGTCTGCAAGGCCGGACGCTGTATTCGCCTTCGGGTTTGACACACGATTTATAGCTTTCCAAGCAAATAAGTTGACTTCAAAACGTGTTTTAAGAATGAGTGATCAGAAGCGACTGGAGGAAAAGAACTTATCTCAGGATCTGATGAGATTTTATACCATGTAACACTTCCAGCAGGGATTCCCAAACTCCAGGTGTCCCAGCATCCTGCGGAGTTCACTCGCAGTCCTAATCAAACACTCTCTGCTCCGATAGTTATCGCTCTTGAGGGTGTTGCATTTCTTTGTATCACAGTTGTTTGGTTTGGGTGTGGGAATAAACTCAGCACGACGGCTGCATGACTACAGTGTTGTGACTCCTCGGTGGGACAAAAAAAACATCATGACGATGTGCAGAAACAGGGTGGGACTCATATACACAACGTGTATAACGATAACGAGTCTTCATTGGTCACGTATACATTAGAGCAGAGTGAAATTCTTTTCTTCGCATACCCCAGTATGTTAGGAAGTTGGGGTCAGAGCGCAGGGTCAGCTATGATACAGCGCCCCCTGGAGCAGAGAGGGGTAAGGACCTTGCTAAAGGGCCCAACAGTGGCAGCCTGGCAGTGCTGGGGCTTGAACCCCCGACCTTCTGATCAGTAACCCAGAGCCTTAACCGCCAAGCCACAGGCAGTGTTGTTTGTATTGTCAAATTGCTGCATGCATGATTAATCGTCGCTAACTCGATTAGCATTGACTGGCATGCCTTTTTTTCTTTTGGTTTCGTTTTGTTTATCAAAATGCAGCTCGGTGAGAAAAGTGTTCTTTTGTTTAACTAATACATCCACTCGATGTCAGCTTAAGGGCTCGAGTGTGGGAAAGGGCAGCGGTCAGCAAAAAGTTTGACTTTGGATTATAAATCTGGTTCTCAGTCACACAGTAATGTTTTAAATAATGGACTCCCTGCTTCAAAAGCTGAAGTGCTTTGGATTTTTTTTTTTTTTTTTCCATTAAGACACAGCCGTGTGGTCATGACAGATCAGTAACCAGTGGAAGATTTGGCTGCATTGATTCCACTTAACGATTCTGATCAGTTCATCGTACTGCTAGAAAAGAGCTTCCGAATGAGCGAAACCAACACATCATCGGATGGACTGTACACATATGGCCAAAAGTATGTGGACGCATGACCATCACAACCACATGTGCTCGTTGAACATCCTGTTCCAGATTTATTCCCCCTCCTTGCTGTTATAATAATCTTCTGGGAAGGTTTTCCACTAGATTTTGGGGCGTGGCCGTGGGGATACGTGTTCATTCTACGAGAGCATTAGTCAGGATGATAGGATGCCGAAGAGGCTCCAGTTCCAGTTCATCCCAAAGGTGTTCAGTTGGGTCGAGGTCAGGGCTCTGTGTAGGACGCTGGAGTTCTTCTAACCCAACCTAAACACACCGTGTCTTCACGGAGCTCGCTTTGTGCACAGGGACATCGTCATGCTGGAGCAGATTTACGCCTCTTAGTTCCAGGGAAGGGAAATTGTAACGCTAGAGCACACGAAGACATTCCATACAATCGTGTGCTTCCGATTGTGCGGCAACACTCTGGGGAAGAACCACATCTGCATATGACGGTCAGGTGTCCCATAGTTTTGGCGGTTCATTTCATAAAAGGTCCAATATGGAGTTCTCTCTCCAGACATATGCACACACTCAGTCTGAAGAAATTACTGACAGGACTGATTCATACAGGACCAAAATCCTAGAGATATTCTGGAAATAACTCTATTACCTCACCTTCTTATACAGAACTAATCCAGTCTGAATAGGGCTTTGGCTTCAGCTAAAAGAGGGTTTGTATTTCTAATTATTCACTGTTTGTGTAAGTTGTGCATTAAACAGCAGACCCACATTATGCACGCAGTATCTTTCAACCAGTTGTATGATTTGGTATTCAGTTCCTACCCCAGTGAGAAATCTGTCCATTCAACAACAGTTTTGTTTCCGTCACGACATGGATAGATTTCTGCACGGTCACTTGTCACATGACAAACTGCAATAGCCCCATATACGCTGAAAGAAAATGACATATCACCACATCTATTTTAAATATGGGCATTTTTATTGAGGCAGGGTTGCCAGGGTCATGGTTTTTAAGCCAAATCAAGCTAGTTTTAGAACACAGTTGTGGGAGGAAATAGATCCTAGGTTAGTTTAAAAATAGATTATGGCTGCCAAGGTCTGGCTTTAAAGCAAATTATAGGAATGAAATCTAATCAATTTCCGCAAACATATGCTATGGCAAACAAAAGGGAAGTGTAAGTGCACACGGTGTGTCCATGATGAAACAGCACCGTTTCTGTTGTAAGGTATATTCCAAAGATTGGGAGAGGGATTTCAGGATTATAGAGTGGATAATAGCATAAAAAGATAACAAGAAAAAAAAGCTTTTTCCCCCCATACAAGAGAAATGCGTCTCCAATTTTGGGAGGGAAAAACCATGGGAAAATAGGCATAAAGCTCTGATGGTTAACAATCAAAAGAGCCAAGTGGCAAAATCTATCCACCCAGTCTGAGTTCAGTGATTTCTCCCTGCGACGTAAATTCAGACTTAACCATGAATTAAATACCTATTAAATAACCAGTCAGAATTAAATATCTATCGTTCACGGACTGTATATCTTTGTCACTATTATTAATCTCCTCTGCAGCATTTCACCTAAATGGAATATCCACTAGCATTTGAAAATCGATGTTAAATAAATATACAGGGCACTGAAAGGACAGAAAATGAGAGACAGTAGAGGATGAGAGAGAGCCGGTATATGATGAGAGAGAGCCGGTAGATGATGAGAGAGAGCCGGTATATGATGAGAGAGAGCCGGTATATGTTGTGAGAGAGCCGGTATATGATGAGAGAGAGCCGGTAGATGATGTGAGAGAGCCGGTATATGATGTGAGAGAGCCGGTATATGTTGTGAGAGAGCCGGTATATGATGAGAGAGAGCCGGTATATGTTGTGAGAGAGCCGGTAGATGATGTGAGAGAGCCGGTAGATGATGTGAGAGAGCCGGTATATGATGTGAGAGAGCCGGTATATGATGAGAGAGAGCCGGTATATGATGAGAGAGAGCCGGTAGATGATGTGAGAGAGCCGGTAGATGATGTGAGAGAGCCGGTAGATGATGTGAGAGAGCCGGTAGATGATGTGAGAGAGCCGGTAGATGATGTGAGAGAGCCGGTAGATGATATGAGAGAGCCGGTAGATGACGAGAGAGCCGGTAGATGACGTGAGAGAGCCGGTAGATGACGTGAGAGAGCCGGTAGATGACGAGAGAGAGCCGGTAGATGACGAGAGAGAGCCGGTAGATGACGAGAGAGAGCCGGTAGATGACGAGAGAGAGCCGGTAGATGACGAGAGAGAGCAGGTAGATGACGAGAGAGAGCCGGTAGATGACGAGAGAGAGCCGGTAGATGACGAGAGAGAGCCGGTAGATGACGAGAGAGAGCCGGTAGATGACGAGAGAGAGCCGGTAGATGACGAGAGAGAGCAGGTAGATGACATGAGAGAGCCGGTAGATGACATGAGAGAGCCGGTAGATGACATGAGAGAGCCGGTAGATGACATGAGAGAGCCGGTAGATGACATGAGAGAGCCGGTAGATGACGAGAGAGCCGGTATATGACGAGAGAGAGCCGGTAGATGACGTGAGAGAGCCGGTAGATGACGAGAGAGAGCAGGTAGATGATATGAGAGAGCCGGTAGATGACATGAGAGAGCCGGTAGATGACATGAGAGAGCCGGTAGATGACGAGAGAGAGCAGGTAGATGACGTGAGAGAGCCGGTAGATGACGAGAGAGAGCAGGTAGATGACGAGAGAGAGCAGGTAGATGACGAGAGAGAGCCGGTAGATGACGAGAGAGAGCAGGTAGATGACGTGAGAGAGCAGGTAGATGACGAGAGAGAGCCGGTAGATGACGAGAGAGAGCAGGTAGATGATATGAGAGAGCCGGTAGATGATATGAGAGAGCCGGTAGATGATGAGAGAGCCGGTAGATGATGAGAGAGCCGGTAGATGACGAGAGAGAGCAGGTAGATGACGAGAGAGAGCAGGTAGATGACGAGAGAGAGCCGGTAGATGACGAGAGAGAGCAGGTAGATGACGTGAGAGAGCCGGTAGATGACGAGAGAGAGCCGGTAGATGACGAGAGAGAGCCGGTAGATGACGAGAGAGAGCCGGTAGATGACGAGAGAGAGCCGGTAGATGACGAGAGAGAGCCGGTAGATGACGTGAGAGAGCAGGTAGATGACGAGAGAGAGCAGGTAGATGATATGAGAGAGCCGGTAGATGACATGAGAGAGCCGGTAGATGACATGAGAGAGCAGGTAGATGACGAGAGAGAGCAGGTAGATGACGTGAGAGAGCCGGTAGATGACGAGAGAGAGCAGGTAGATGACGAGAGAGAGCAGGTAGATGACGAGAGAGAGCCGGTAGATGACGAGAGAGAGCCGGTAGATGACGAGAGAGAGCAGGTAGATGATATGAGAGAGCCGGTAGATGATATGAGAGAGCCGGTAGATGATGAGAGAGCCGGTAGATGATGAGAGAGCCGGTAGATGATGAGAGAGAGCAGGTAGATGACGAGAGAGAGCCGGTAGATGACGAGAGAGAGCCGGTAGATGACGAGAGAGAGCCGGTAGATGACGAGAGAGAGCCGGTAGATGACGTGAGAGAGCCGGTAGATGACGTGAGAGAGCCGGTAGATGACGAGAGAGAGCCGGTAGATGACGAGAGAGAGCCGGTAGATGACGTGAGAGAGCCGGTAGATGACGAGAGAGCCAGTAGATGATGAGAGAGAGCCAGTTGTCACAGTAATAATAATGCACTTCCTACAACCATTAATCAATCTCATTAACCCTCCACCTGAATAAGTGAAATGAAAGGTCATGGCAACGTGTTCTAATGGATTTGAATGAATGAATAAATAATAAACGTAATAACGCATTGCTTAAACAGCAATAATATCTGAATTCGTTGCCTGTCTTTGTATTTATTAAACGTATTTATTCAGGAAGAGGCTATTCTTCAGGGACTTGATTAATTTTCCGTCTGGATTAAACAGCAGACTTGTGGATTCCGTACGCTCCTACCTGTTACCCAGAACAAGCTTTTTAAAATAATATGAAGAGAGCTCATCATTACATTCCAGCAGAAATCTCTTGATTAATCTTCGCATTACAGTATTTTCTGGCAGTTCGGCTCGTCACATGCATCGTATATAATCATTCCCGGCAGTCTGTCGAATTCTGGTTTCATTTCATGGTGAGGCCTTGGACAGAATAACAATGTGCCTCCTTTATCAGCCTTCGCTTAAGAAGTGTGTAAATGTTTTTATGGGAAAACCGAGCTAAAATTTCACGCCGTTTAAACAGAGTAAGAAGACCTATGGGTTACACTAAACCTTCCAGTAATGCAGCTCAGCCACCGCCCCATATCGACTAGTATAGACACACACTAACTCGTCCTCCTCATAGTATAGGGCGCCATTACTTTTCAATTCGAACGTGTCTTAATTCATGGTTGTTGTTTTTTTCTTTGATTTATGTTTTTGATGTTGGTGTTATGGATTTGGTTTTGCTGTTGTGTGATTGTTTTCGTATTGCTGTTGTGTGTTTAAGTTTGTTGTGTTTTTGGTTTTAGTGTGTTTGGTTTTGCAGTTGTGTATTTGAAGTTGCTGTTGTATATTAGGTTGTGTATTTGGTTTTAGTGTGTGTTTTCACTGTTGTGTATCAGGTTGTGTGTTTGTTTTCACTGTTGTGTATCTGGTTGTGTGTTTGATTTTACTGTTGTGTATCAGGATGTGTGTTTGTTTTCACTGTTGTGTATTTGGTTGTGTGTTAGATGTACTGTTGTGTATTAGGTTGTGTGTTTGTTTTCACTGTTGCGTATCAGGTTGTGTGTTTGTTTTCACTGTTGTGTATAAGGTTGTGTGTTTGATTTTACTGTTGTGTATAAGGTTGTGTGTTTGATTTTACTGTTGTGTATTTGATTGTGTATTTGGTCGTGTGGGTTTGTTTTCACTGTTGTGTATTAGGTTGTGTGTTTGTTTTCACTGTTGTGTAGCAGGTTGTGTGTTAGATGTACTGTTGTGTATCAGGTTGTGCGTTCGTTTTCACTGTTGCGTATCAGGTTGTGTGTTCGTTTTCACTGTTGCGTATCAGGTTGTGCGTTCGTTTTCACTGTTGCGTATCAGGTTGTGTGCTTGTTTTCACTGTTGCGTATCAGGTCCTGTGTTCGTTTTCACTGTTGCGTATCAGGTCGTGCGTTCGTTTTCACTGTTGCGTATCAGGTCGTGCGTTCGTTTTCACTGTTGCGTATCAGGTCGTGCGTTCGTTTTCACTGTTGCGTATCAGGTCGTGCGTTCGTTTTCACTGTTGCGTATCAGGTCGTGCGTTCGTTTTCACTGTTGCGTATCAGGTCGTGCGTTCGTTTTCACTGTTGTGTATGTGTGTCCTCAGGCATGAATGTAAGATCATGATAACTGGAAGCATTTGTGTACAGCTTGATAAATGAGGCCCGGCGTGTATTTTTAAACCTTATTTATCCTTTTATGTGAATAATGTGAATTAGTCTCGGGCTTTGAACGGAGCACCAGGTTTAGAGCGAGTTTAGCTGAGCTGCATTCATATTAAACACAGTCTGGGAGAAGCAAAGCCAATCGCGGCTGCCAAGTAGCAGCCATCAGGAGCTGCAGCAGTGTTCTGATGAGGCATCGTACCCTTCACAAAATACACAGCAGTGCCGTCACGCTGATTTATTGCCTGCAGGAAGAAAATGATTATAGAGTGGACTAAATCAATACAACCCAAATATTCCTTCTCCTCTGCCTTCCCTCCCTCCCTCTCTCTCTCTCCCTCTTTCTCTCTCAGCACACATCTACAGCCTCTTACAGCAGGGCCAAATTATTTAACATCACTTTGTTGCTTTCTCCTACAGCATTTATGAACTCTTGACATGAGCTATTTGATTTTACGCGCTGGCCTCTGTGAATCCTCGCCGTGAGGAAGATGAGGATACGGACCGGATGACAGTGGCGATATGGTCCGAGTCGGGCACAATAACGCACTTCGGCTTAAATCATCTTTACTGCCATCGCAGCGAACACCGTCACCTGCTTTAACACAAATATACACATACTCACATCCTCTTTCCTTTCATTCACACCGCTGTGCTGTCGAATACTCCGTTCTGATTGGTCAGGAGGTGTTGAATCCTTTCCTATAGCAGCAGCTCTGACTGTGCTCTTTCTAACACATTATCGTTTCTATAGTAACACCTTATTACTCGGACTCGTAGTAGTTTAGATGATACATTTTGGTAACGGACGTACCTTTACCTCTTTTTCTCCGTAACACGACGACGCGCTTTTCGTCTTATTCACGTCAAGAGATGAAAAGAAGATGCCGGTGAGGGAACGAACGTTTATGGCTGCTTTAACGTTAGCGACGACCGGAGACGACCCGCTTCACGGACGTTCCCCGGCGTTAAACATGACTATAAATGGATGATACACTCACAGTTCATTTGAGTAACATGTACGCCCGGCGGTATGTCTAATCGGCCAATCGTGTGGCGGCGGAACAATGCTTCAGTCACATGTTCACCGACCGTCGGAATGAGGAGAAAGTCTGGTCTCTATGACTTTAACCGGGAGTATTTCGGAAACCGCCGAGCTCCTGGGATCTTCACACACAGCAGTCTGTAGCGCTTACACAGAACGGTGCGAAAATCAAAACATAAACGTCCTGTGTGCGGAGGGTCTGCAGGCTGAAAGACGTTTCTGATGAGAGAGATCAGAGGAGAATGACCAGACCGGGCTGAGCTGACAGGAAGTCTATAGTAACTGTAAGCTCTCAGTGAAGAATCGCAGCACGGTAGCGATGAAGTACATGAAGCACTTCGGCTCCGTCGGACCGCGGATATTTTACACTGGTGTTTCAAACCGGGTTTTCTGTACGTGACGTACATGGAGTTTCACTCTAAATGTAAATTAAGGACCGCGCTTGACGCGATCGCTTTCCGCTCTCACGGTACGGACGTACTTACAGGTGTGACCCCCAAACGGTCAGGTGATAGGATCGTCTAGACAGACGTCTGTCTGAACGATAATTACGGTCACGTAACCCTTCGTTCAGACATGGTTCTTGATGTCGCACTGCCGCTCCCGTGATACGACCGATCGAATGTCACTCTCGGCGGTATTATACACACATCGCTGAGATGTACTGAGGTGTATCGTGTACTGTCCCTTTGATAATTCGGTCATTTCTAACAGGACTCGTACTGTGCGATCAGTCGTTACAACCGTGGTGAGCAGAAAAGCATCTCAGAGCGCACAACACATCATCAAACTTTGATGATGGAATACAACGGCAGAAGACCACATCGGGTTCCACTCGTTAGCCAAGAACGTGAACCCGAGCCGATCACGGGCACAGACTGTCCAGTTTGGCTGCCAATAAAATGTATCAAATTTGCTGCTGCCACCACATTATTCTCTGATTGGATACCGGCATGAACGGGCGGGCGTACAGGTGTTCCCATTAGAGTGGACGGCGAGTGTAATGACGTGACGTTCATTAATAAATGACAGAATCGTCAGCACAAGTCTGTGGTGTGAGAGAAATAAAACAGTTGGGAAGACTAGGAAAAGAATCCAATTTAGGGATGTAATAGTAACGTCACTATTTCCTTATAACGGTGGTTTGGTTATTCTTTCATTAACGCATTCCTGCGAATCAAACTCCTCCAACGCGACACCACAATTTCCTACACAAACACCCACCGCCTCCTGAACAACACTCGCCCCTTAGTGTGTTCATTCGCTTCTTTCCACCGGGCGCTCGGCTCATTACGAATTAAAACGTGCTCGACGTCTAAAGACTCCCTCACGCACACACACACACCTAAAAGTGGAATAGGACGCCTCCATGTGTTTTAATAAACCAGCCAGAGAGGATCAGCGTTAATTTAGACCCACACAGCCAGAGACGATCTCTTCAAGGCGGAGAAGGCTCGAGAGACTCCCGTGCCGTAGATGAGAAGAATGAAGGAGAGACAGAGAGGAAAGAAGGATTTTTTTTTTTCCCCCCCTTTGAATATTAATATGCAATGCACCTTATGTTTACTGACTCATTATTAGGTCACTCCTCTTGGGCCCTGCTACATGTTTAATATCGCTGCACGCGGATCGGAATAGAGCTAGGAAAATTAGCAAACTAATTAATGATGGATCAGTGTTGTATTATTGATGGAAGTGTGTGTACAGCTTCAAAGCCAGGATTTAAATTGTTGATATGGTCGGCGTCTTGGTGGTGGGGTGGGGTGGGGTGGGGTGTACTGCGGAGTGCAGTGGAGGGAGGAAGGTTGTGAGGACACACACACACACACACAAACAAACCAAAAAGGTACGCAGGGCTAAACTAGCATGCAGCAGAACAGTGCCGGGCCTCATCGAGCAAACATCGAGAGGGTGGACTCCTCGATACGTTTCAACACCAACATGACGGGCGGCTACTGGATCTCTCTTTTGGCAGACAAAGAGCACCGAGAAATCCTGAAGACAATAGAAGACATCAACGATACGGCATCGGAATAAGGTCTGATCGAAGAAACGTCACTTGCAACAGTATAAGCGCTCTTACGTTCTGAATAGTCGCGATTACATCATGCGGCAAGATTTTTATGCGTCACGCCGTACAGTCTGCACAAAAGAATTCTTCGGTCTTGACGTAACACATAACATGATGCTCACTTGGTGCACAGTCTGATGCCATTACGACCAAAGATGGTCAACGAGAATATTCCGGTCTATACGTCCTATAGAATAACGGTATAGGATGGCGCGGAACTCGAGGCACGGATACAATTCGAATCCCGACATTGCCGCAGCCATTTTGTGTTCAGCAGCCAAACGAGCACGACCGGCCGTGTCTCCGTGGGTGGCATCAATCGCACTAGCTAATCCTGGGCATGGATGTGGAAGAGGACAGACCGCGCTTAACTATACGCGTGATGTGTTCCGCTCGGATGCAGAACGAGTATCCGTTGATGGAAAGATGCATCCGGCGGACGTCACGTGCCTCGGATGAAGCACACATCGCGAGCTGGATGGTTGAGAACTGCCATCGGAATCGGTGACCAAATATTGGCAAGGAAAATTGAGGCGGGGGTTGAGTTGGGGAGCTGAAATCACATCACTACGCTTCAGAGTAGAGGTGAACCATCTGGGTCCGAGATAAGAGTAGCCAGTCGAAAAGAAAGTAGAACGACTCCTCTGCCAGGCTAGGAGTATGACAGATAAACACCCCGACGCAGTCTCTTTGATGTGGGCAGGATGATATCCACTTGGAGAATGTGTCCGACGTGGCATTAACAGCCGCCCCGAACAACATGCCACGAACAAAACGGAGGGCGAGTGTGTTATTTTCTGGATGCAGAAAAGATCAACATCAGCCCTGACAGACCTCCGAAGACCTGGGAGTTTACTGCACAACCCTCAGTAGAGGTGCCAACAATGCTAAGAAGGTAGAAAAAAAAACCCTCCCTCGGATTATTACCACAAAAGCTGTATTTTCGTGTCTAACAGCACATCCTGACCTCTAAACAGTACACTCTAACCTTTCACGAACATTCTGCGTGAACACTCGGACGAAAGTGACTCACCTCTGAAGTCCTTTCTGGTCTGGATTAACTCGTCATTTCAGAACATAAATGAAACCATGTTTGAATTAATTACGTACTTATTGGCGGAAACAGTACTTTAGTACTAACATCGTCAGTTTGTGTGTGTGTGTGTGTGTGTGTGTGTGTGTGTGAACCAACTATCCCTAGGCTATACCGTTGAATGTGACCTACTGTTGAATATGAAACATCTCATTAGACCCATTCAGCAGAACCTTTTGGGAAATACCGAGTACCATCTGAAGCAGTGCGCTTGCGATCTCAAGCCAGAAACCACTCTTTTAGCGCCTACTTGGTGACAACCACACATTCCTCTACTGATATTTCAGTCAGGAAGCGAGGTGGGCAAGGTGGGATTCAGAGCTGCAGCCGGTAACCCCTGGCAACAGTCCTCTCTGCCCATGATGAGATGCATGCATGCATGAGCGTGAGTGCATGTGGAAGGGAACATCCTTTATTGGGCTTTGCAAATGAGGCTCGACGCCACCTGGTACTCTCATGCAGAAAACCGGGGATCTGAGAACTCGCAGTCCTGAGTGCGAACTCGAGTATTCAGGCCAAGTGTAAAAACACCCTCAGTGTGTATCTATGACATGGTAATGTGAATGTAGCGAGATTTAAAATGATTTAAGGAACATAATTGGACCTTAAGAGCCACTCTTGTACCTTTTAATTAGCCTTTAGGGTATTATGTGTAGCATTTCATGTAAAAGATATACTAAAGGTACAAAAGATGTACTCGAGGGTACCGAGTACCTTTTTTTTTTTTGAGAGTGTATGAAGAGGCAATATAGCTTACTGGCATATCTTCTGGTTCCTAGTCTAACAAGCCAAGGTTGAATATATACTCGCTGTTTCCCGCTGCAAGTGTCATATAAGGCTGAAGCTGGGGAGAGCGTGCCTGCTCAGGCTTTTCACTGACCTCCATGTCACCTTCAGAGTCTTTTTGGACTTGATTTGCCAAATTCAAAGAGGATGCTTGTTCAGAGTAGACCACTTGATCTGGCAGCAAAATGCACATGTATCATACTTCATCCAATTTCTTACTCTCTGGCATGTACTATCACTAGGTACTTGCTAACCTAGCAAGTGTGAGTAACCTGGGTACTTGCTAACAAGGCAAGTATGAGTCATATGCAACTGGGGCATAAGTCTCTGGGCAACTGTTAAGCAGAGTCAAAGGGAAGACTTGTGACAGCAGATTTTGGAAAAGTTCTGTAGGGAGTTGATGCAACCGAAAAGATGCTGTTCTACCCAATGAAACGTGCGTGGATTGAGCTGGAACGTCTGTGGATGGAGCCGGAACGCGCGTGGATGGAGCCGGAACGCGCGTGGATGGAGCCGGAACGCGCGTGGATGGAGCCGGAACGCGCGTGGATGGAGCCGGAACGCGCGTGGATGGAGCCGGAACGCGCGTGGATGGAGCCGGAACGCGCGTGGATGGATTGGGTATTCTGAATCGTCCCTAGGTGTAAATGTGTGTGTTCATGATACCCTGCGGTGCCCAGGGTTTATTCCTGCCTCATACCCGTTGTTCCCCAGGACAGACTTGGGATCCGCCGTAATCCTGACCAGAGAACCACTCACTGAAGATGAACGAATAAAGTGAGTTGTCTAGCTACCATGCCAGAAATCCCCCTCGGAACCAAGACGTTCATCACTTGTAACCGGAAGCACGTAAGTGACGTGGCCATTGAAGTCATCTCGCATCATTTTCTTCACAAGTGCAAAGGCGTTCTCTACCAGAAATACGTTGGGGTGGAGGGGTGGGGGGCGGGGGGGCGGGTGATGCCTCGTATTTACTCGGCAGCGTGTGGTATCCGAGTGGATCTAACGCGAAAGACGCACACCGAGTTCTGTTCACTAAATGACAGTGAGCTCAGCGTTCACACTCTGCAGTGTGTACTTCACACTCGCCCCGGAGCCAAAAACCATCTCTCACACTCCTCTTACACCGATCTCCTGCAGGAATCCAAAGCATACCAACGAGAATGCCCGAATATCGCGATCGCCTTAAATATACGTGAAAGGCGTACGAGGGACACGCCGATACTGATTAAATTCTCAATCTCTCATTGAGCTTCAGTTTGGCTAAAAAAAAAAAAAAGAAAAGAAATAAATGTTAAAAAAAAAAAAAAAAAAAAAAAAAAAGACACGAGACATTTCCCTGTGATCTCTGCATGATGAATTCTCATCTCATTTGATTTCACTGAACACAATCACACAGCTCTCTCAGACTCTTGGCGTAGTGAAGATACGACATCTGGCCATTCAAACCATCTTGTACATCGCCTCAGGCATCTAATTGTAAAAGCAGGATAAACACTTTGATTTTCCACTCCCGTCCTTGATCCTGAATTATTCAGAACGCCTAAAGGGTTCGAGAGTCGAAGAAATTAGTTTAGGTAGCAGTCGATGACGTGCGTAGCAATGACCAAGACTCGGTGTGACCTTAACGTTTTCATTTTAACACTACCGCCTGATACTTTAACAGCTCCGAGTCTCTGAAAGCCTGGATGGGAACTGACAGTTTGTGTAAACGTGCCTGGAACACATGCAGAAGCTTACACGCTGCCTATATATTAGTAGAGTCATTTATTCACCAGGTAAGCGCTTTATCCTGGTCAGGGTTGTGGTAGATCCAGAGCCTATTCCAGCAGCACTGGGTGCCAGGTGGGAACGCAACCCAAACATAACCCGAGGACATTCTGTCTGAGGTCTACCAGATTTCCCCTGGCGATACCCTGAACCCGACTCGAGCCTGATGAAATAAAGTCTGAACCGGACTACCGCAAGGCTTGTGTTAATGCACCACAGTGACAATAACGCGTGTGGCTCTCTATGAATTCATTCATTCATTCATTCATAGATTCATTCGGCTGATGCTTTTATCCATACGGTGGAAGAATTGAGGCCTTGTTCCTTGACCCAATACTGACAGCTGGTGGGTTTCGTCTCACAACCTTCTACCTGCGCAACACTCGGTATCCGGTAGCCTGGAGCACCACTCCTGCTTAACAGGGTCATGATTTTATCCTAGCGTCGTTTTGAAGCAGGACGTTTAACACCCAGGATGTTATCTGACTAGGATAACCTCGCAGATGTTCAAGTCACCCTTTCGTCGAAGGCATTGTCCACACCGTTTGAGACGATCCCACATGAACGTCGAATCTCCATTTACTTCCGTACGGCGACTTGTTTTAAGAGTGGGCGTAACTGGCCGTACTTCTACGTCCACCCGAGTCCGTCGTTAATCACCGAAATGTACTTCTTCTTCGTTCCTAGGTTACTGTTCAACATTAACGAAGATATGGAGTTTTAATCATCAGTTTATATATCACGTGTAACGAGGTCACGGGACCGGCGATACGCTGCAGGGGTCCGAACGCGGACGCGACAACCGCTCGCTTTTATAACGGGCTCAGTCATGGAGACAGGGGAGGAAGCAGGCGTGTAGGCAGGACACACACATGCATGCGCACACACACACACACACACACACACACACACACACTCTCTTCTGTTCTTTTGTTCTCTGTTGTCTTGTTTAAATGCAAATGCTGACAAGTTTGTCTAGCTAACGTTTGTTTCTGTGTTAAAGTGACAGGTTGTGTTATTGTACTCATCACAGGACTGGGACGTGCTGCTTCAGGTTTTCTGTCATATAAACAGAACGGACAGACTTTCAGGGAGAGGTGTGACTTACACTTCTCATGCGGTCTGAGATTCAGGATTCTCCCTTCGTTTTAAATCAGATCCCAAGTAACTGGTAACTTAAGCTACTCGAGTCGTCTTCTCATTGGACACTTCGTCGCTCGTACTCGGGTCATTATTAACGCTGTTACTTCTACTGATACGCGAGGAATCATCGTTCATTTGAAGTAGTTTTACTTGCCCACTCTACCCACTTCTGTTTTACACACAACTCCTCGGTTCCGTACCCGGTGTAAGCTCTCGACACCGGACCGGTCGGTAGAGATAGACCAGATGTGAGCCTGACAAAAGTGGGATCAAATACTAACCTGCCTCCATAGAAAATGATCCAACAAGGTCACGGCTATCAAAACATTAGACTGCATCTTATGAAGAATTGCAAACGTAGTCTCGATAGCTAACGACGGACTAAAGAAATCCATGGTAATACCTCTAAATCATTAATATCATTAAGCGAGCTAAACCTGCGCATTCCTACAAGCTAGGAAAACCGAATAAATACGGGGTGGATGGGTTGACGGAGAGGTTACGAGCAACCTGAAACCTGCGATTTAAACCTGTCC